>NC_034594.1:3143810-3147573 GCF_900095145.1 Mus pahari | reverse complement strand
AGACTCACACACACAGAGACTCACACACACACAGAGACTCACACACACAGAGACTCACACACACAGAGACTCACACACTTAAACACAAGTATGGCTTTACAGAGAGCTCCCGGTCTGAAAGGCATTGATACTGAAGAGAAAGGGTTCTGCCTATAGCTTTGGCATTTCTTATAATAGACTGTTATAGTCTAGGTGCAGCTTCAGATACTAGGTCCTATGAATTTTAAGTCTCTAAGAAATAACTTACTGCATCAGCTTGTACAAGCCTCTCCGGGGGATCAGATTTTTTTTTTAAGCACAGATAAAAACATATGCAGATTTATATGGATCATAAACAGTAGTACAGAGAAGCAAACACAAACTTTAGAAGTTTTAAAACTTTTTTAAAAGAGGGCAAACTTTAGGGAAAAATTATAAAGGTGGGGCTTTAACAGATAATAAAGCACAATTTGTTTGGTTAATAACATCACTAAAACCACATGTGTACAGATATAACCTGTATTTATCTCCAAACGGGAGGAAATGGGCTTTCAAGGTAACAATAAGTGCCAGGCATTTATCTGTGGCTTGTATTTACTCTAATTTGTTTCTTTAAAGCCTTTTCCCTTCATTCTCCACAGGAGGAAAACTCCATTTCCACACCCCAGTGTTTATCTCCAGGGATTAGCCAAGTGCCTAGACTGTATCCATTTCTTATTTCTAAAATAAGAAATCGTGCATTGGAAAAGATTGAGAGGCAGGTGATCCGGGTAATTCTCAATTTCCCAAGATGAAATGTAAAATAAATTCCCACCAATAGGTTTCCTTTCCTTGGTGACATTTAAGCTCAAATTGCAGCCCCATTGCAAAAGCCAAGTAGCTCAGTCCGGTCAAAGAGCTTCCTGAAGATGTTCTTTCAAACCCTTTTAGTAGTAGGTGTTGATTAATCCTAACCACAAGTCATCTGAAAGCAAGGATCAAGTTTCTCAAAGTAAAAAAAAAAAAAAAAGAACAATATATCTAATATATTCCAACAGTGATAAACATGACCATTGGCCAGAACTCAGAACTGCTGTATTCTAGATGTTGGCCTGAGAAGGGAGGCTCTGGTGTTTGCAGACTGTATTTAAAACTGCAATGATGTTGTTACCTGTCGCTGAATAATCATTCACTCGAGTTATAACCCAGCCGGAGACACTGAGCGCTGAGTTTCATCTTCAGAGGTCGGGGATTTCCAGTAGAAGTTTCAACATGAATCTCTTGTTGGTAGAAATCCAACTCTCAAGTTCTACTCTCTAGTGAAACACTATTGGGGCTCTGCTCAGGAACTGAAACTGGCTCCAGTTTTGACTTTAGGTGTTTATGAAAATAGGTGCTAGAAGAAAATTGTAAACAAGGTAAAACCATTTCTTCTAAAAGCTATATGAAATAATTAAAACTCTATCCCACATTGTTTTTCAAAAACAGATTTTTTAGATATTTTCTTCACTTACATTTCAAATGCTATGCCGAAAGTTCCAAATACCATCCCCCCTTCCCTGATCCCCAACCAATCCACCCCATCTTACTAGCCCTGGCATTCCTCTGTACTGGGGCATATAATCTTCCCAAGACCAAGGGCCTCTCCTCCCATTGATGACTGACTAGGACATCCTCTGCTACATATGCAACTAGAGACACGAGCTCTGGGGGTACTGGTTAGTTCATATCATTGTTCCTCCTATAAGGTTGCAGACCCCTTCAGCTCCTTGGGTACTTTCCCAAGCTTCTTCATTGGGGGCCCTGTGCTCCATCTAATAAATGACTATGAGAATCCACTTCTGTATTTTCCAGGCACTGGCATAGCCTCACAAGAGACAACTATACCAGGGTCCTGTCAGCAAAATCTTACTGGCATATGCAATAGTGTCTGGGTTTGGTGGTTCTTTATGGGATGGATCCCCTGGTAGGGCAGTCTCTGGGCTGTCCTTCCTTCCATCTCAGCTCCGAACGTTATCTCTATAACTCCTTCCATGGGTACTTTGTTCCCCATTCTGAGAATGAATGAAAAATACACACTTCGGTCTTCCTTCTTCTTGAGTTTCATAAATTTTGCAAATTGTATCTTTGGTATTTTGAGTTTCTGGGCTAATATCCACTTATTGGTGAGTGCATATCATGTGTGTTCTTTTGTGACTAGGTTGCCTCACTCAGGATGATATCCTCCAGATATTTGCCCAAGAATTTCATAAATTTACTGTTTTTAATAGCTGTTTAGTCAATGGTGTAAATGTACCACATTTTCTGTATCCATTCCTCTATTGAGGGACATCTGGGTTCTCTCCAGCTTCTGGCTATTATAAATAACGCTGCTATGAACATAGTGGAGCATGTGTCCTTATTACCAGTTGGAAGATCTTCTGGGTATATGCCCAGGAGAGGTATTGCTGGATCTTCCGGTAGTACTATGACCAATCTTCTGAGGAACCGCCAGACTGATTTCCAGAGTGGTTGTACAAGTGGTTGCAATCCCACCAGCAATGGAGGAGTGTTCCTCTTCCTCCACATCTTCACCAGCATCTGCTGTCACCTGAATTTTTAATCTTAGCCATTCTGACTGGTGTGAGGTGGAATCTTAGGGTTATTTTGATTTGCATTTCCCTGATGATTAAGGATGTTGAACTTTTTTTCAGGTGTTTCTCAGCCATTCAGTATTCTTCAGTTGAGAATTCTTTGTTTAGCTCTGTACCCCATTTTTTATTTGGGGTTATTTGATTTTCTGGTGTCCAGCTCCTTGAGTTCTTTGTATATATTTGACATTAATGCCCTATCTGATTTAGGATGGGTAAAGATCCTTTCCAAATCTGTTAGTGGCCTTTTTCTCTTATTAACAGTGTCTTTGCCTTACAGAAGCTTCAAAATTTTATGAGGTCCCATTTGTCGATTCTCTATCTTACAACACAAGCGATTGCTGTTCGGATTAGAAATTTTTTCCCCTATGCCCATATCTTCATGGCTTTTTCCCACTTTCTCCTCCATAAGTTTTAGTGTCTCTGGTTTTATATGGAGATCCTTGATCCACTTGGACTTGAGCTTTGTACAAGGAGATAAGAATGGGTCAAGTCGCATTCTTCTACATGATAACCTCCAGTTGAGCCAGCACCATTTGTTGAAAATGCTGTCTTTTTCCACTCGATAGTTTTAGATCCTTTGTCAAAGATCAAGTGACCAAAGGTGTGTGGGTTCATTTCTGGGTCTTCAATTCTACTCCATTGATCTAAACTGTACTAGTACCATGCAGGGTTTTTTGTGTTTGTTTTTGTTTTTTTTGTTTGTTTGTTTTTTATTTTATCACAATTGCTCTGTAGCACAGCTTGAGGTCAGGCATGATGATTCCATCAAAGGTTCTTTTATTGTTGAGAATAGTTTTTGCTATCCTAGGTATTTTGTTGTTCCAGATGAATTTGTAAATTGCCCTTTCTAACTCAGTGAAGAATTGAGTTGGAATTTTGATAGGGATTGCATTGAATCTGTAAATTGCTTTCAGCAATTTTACTATATTAATCCTGTCTACCCATGAGCATGGGAGATCTTTCCATCTTCTGAGGTCTTCAATTTCTTTCTTCAGAGACTTGAAGTTCTTATCATACAGATCTTTCACTTCCTTAGTTAGAGTCACACCAAGGAATTTTATATTATTTGTGACTATTGTAAAGGGTATTGTTTCCCTAATTTCTTTCTCAACCTGTTTATCCTTTGTATAGAGAAAGGCCACTGATTTGTTTGAGTTAATTTTATATCCAGC
>NC_034594.1:3140380-3141880 GCF_900095145.1 Mus pahari | reverse complement strand
TTCTGTTTCCCGGATCTGTCCATTGATGAGAGTGGGGTGTTGAAGTCTCTCACTATTATTGTGTGAGGTCCAATGTTTACTTTGAGCTTTAAAATACTTTCCTGAATGAATGTGGATGCCCTTTACTTATTGTGGCATAAATATTCAGAAATGAGAGTTCATCTTGGAAGATTTTACCTTGATGAGTATGAAGTGCCCCTCCTTGTCTTTTTGATAACTTTGGGATGGAAGTCGATTTTCTTCGATGTTATAATGGCTACTCTGGCTTGGAAAATGTTTTCCAGCCTTTTACTCTGAGGTAGTGTCTGTATTTGTACCTGAGGTGGGTTTCCTGTAAGCAGCAAAATGTTAGGTCCTGTTTGTGTAATCAGGCTGTTAGTCTATGTCTTTTTATTGGGGAATTGAGTCTAATGATATTAAGAGATAATAAGGAAAAGTAACTGTTGTTTCTTGATATTTTTGTTGTTCGACTTGGGATTCTGTTCTTGTGGCTGTCTTCTTTTAGGCTTGTTGAANGATTACTTTCTTGCTTTTTCTAGGGTGTAATTTCCCTTCTTGTGTTGGAGTTTTCCCTTTATTATCCTTTGAAGGGCTGGATTCATGGAAAAATATTGTGTGAATTTGGTTTTGTCATGGAATACTTTGGTTTCTCCATCTATGGTAATTGAGAGTTTTGGTGGGTAGAGTAGCCTGGGCTGGCATTTGTGTTCTCTTAAAGTCTCTATAACATCTGTCCAGGATCTTCTGGCTTTCATAGTCTCTGTTGAGAAGTCTGAAGTAATTCTAAGAGGTCTGCCTTTATATATTACTTGACCTTTTTCCCTTACTGCTTTTAATATTCTATCTTTATTTAGTGCATTTGTTTTCCTGATTGTTGTGTGTCACAAAGAATTTCTTTTCTGGTCCAGTCTATTTGGAATTCTGTAGACTTCTTGTATGTTCATGGGTATCTCTTCCTTTACGTTAGGGAAGTTTATTTCTATAACTTTGTTGAAGATATTTACTGGCCCTTTAAGTTGAAAATCTTCATTCTCATCTATACCTATTTTCCTTAGGTTAGGTTTTCTCATTGTGTCCTGGATTTTCTGGATGTTTTGAGTCAGAATCTTTTTGCATTTTACATTTTCTTTTATTATTGTTTACTATGGAATATTCTGTACCTGAGATTCTCTTTTCCATCTCTTGTGTTCTATTGCTGATGCTCGCATTTATGGTTCCTGATTTCTTTCCTAGGGTTTCTATCTCCAGAGTTGTCTCACTTTGGGTTTTCTTTATAGTTTCTACTTCCATTTTTAGATCTTGGATGGTTTTGTTCAATTCCATCACCTGTTTGGTTGTGTTTTCTTATAATTCTTTAAGGGATTTTTGTTTTTCCTCTTTAAGGACTTCTACCTGTTTAGCAGTGTTCTCCTGTATTTCTTTATGTGAGTATTAATGCCCTTCTTTAAATCCTCTTCCAGCTAGGGCAGGAGGAGTATGTAGGGGACTTTTAGGATAGCA
>NC_034594.1:3129462-3139995 GCF_900095145.1 Mus pahari | reverse complement strand
GAAGTCTGGAGCTCAGATCTGCCTCCTGGTTGAAGATGAAGGCCCGAAGGGACCCTGTCCAAGAAGCTCTGTTGCTTCTGTGACCCACGAACTCTCCTGAGAGGACTGGTCTCTGAAAGACCTGGTATCCAAGATGGCGCTCTCGCCTGAGTCCTGGGGTCAGAGCCCTCCCTGGGGGCCGACTCTCCTCTGGTGGGGAAGGTGTGGAGACTCTAAAACAATTTAAAAGTGTTATTTGATTTTCTGGAGTCCATCTTCTTGAGTTCTTTATATATATTGGGTATTAGTCCCCTATCTGATTTAGGATTGCTAAAGATCTTTTCCTGATCTGTTGTGGCCTTTTTGTCTTATTGACAGTGTCTTTTGCCTTACAGAAGCTTTGCAATTTTATGAGATTTCATTTGCCACCTGGGGATCCATCCCATATACAACCACCAAACCCAGACACTATTGCATATGCCAGAAAGATTTTGCTGACAGTATCCTGACATAGCTCTCTCTTGTGAGTCTATGTCAATGCCTGACAAATACAGAAGTGGATGCTCACAGTCATCTATTGAATGGAACACAGAGCCCCTAATGAAGGACCTAGAGAAAGTACCCAAGGAGCTGAAGGGGTCTGCAACCCTATAGGAAGAACAACAATATGAACTAACCAGTACCCCCCAGAGCTGTGTCTCTAGTTGCATATGTAGCAGAGGATGGCCTATTTGATCATCAATGGGAGGAGAAGCCCTTGGTATTGCGAAGATTATATGCCCCAGTACAGAGGAAATGCCAGGGCCAGGAGTAGGTAGGTTGGGGAGCAGGGCGGGGGGGGGAGTATAGGGGACATTCGGGATAGCATTTGAAATGTAAATGAAAAAAATATCTAATAAAATAATTTTTTAAAAACAGAAATTACAACTCTAACTAAGATGCCATCATTCAAATGCCAGGCAACAATTCTTACAATTTCCTCTTCTTGGTTTTCTAAGAAGCTTCGTCTTTAACCCCGACCAGTGATCCTAGGATCCTAGGGTGCCTACTGTCCTCTGAGGACCGTCCGCTGAGTTCTTGCCCAAGGTGGCCCGGGGTTGGCACCGACCAGAACCTCTAACCCACATTCTTTTTTTTTTCTTTATTTACATTTCAAATGCTATCCCGAAAGTTCCCTATACACCCCCTGCCCCTGCTACCCTACCCACCCACTCCCACTACTTGGCCCTGGCCTTCCCCTGTGCTGGGTCATATAAAGTTTACAAGACCAAGGGGCCTCTCTCCCCAATGATGGCCGATTAGGCCATCTTCAGCTACATATGCAGCTAGAGACTCGAGCTCAGGGGGTACTGGTTAGTTCATATTGTTGTTGCACCTACAGGGTTGCAGCCCCCTACAACACCTTGGGTACTTTCTCTAGCTCCTCCATTGGGGGACCTGTGTTCCATCCAATAGCTGACTGTGAGCATCCACTTCTGTGTTTGCCAGGCACTGGCATAGCCTCACAAGAGGCAGCTATATCAGGGTCCCTTCAGCAGAATCTTGCTGGCATGTGCATTAGTATCTGGGTTTGGTGGCTGATGATGGGATGGATTCCCAGATGGGGTAGTCTCTGGATAGTCCATCCTTTCATCTTAGCTCTCAATTTTGTCTCTGTACCTATATCCTTTCATGCTAACCCACATTCTTAATTGCCCAAAATACTTGTCATTTCTCACCATATTGATATTGGATACTGATGGAGATACACTCAGGTAATCTACTCAATCTGTGGCTTAAACAGAATTTGTTCAACTCCACCCCTACTTCATGCTGACTTTCAGGGGAACAAACACTTCTCTGCTGTGTTAACAAAGAAACACAGCTTGCTTACATTCTCCAATCTATGACCTATGTCTGAAATTAAACATGCTTGATCATACTTAAAAGCAAGAGGGGGTTTTTGCAAATAATATTTTTATTTTATGTGCACCGGAGTTTTGCCTGCCTGTATATCTGGATAAGTGTGGGATCATCCCCAGGGAGTGGAGTTGAAGACGGTTGTGGGTGCTGGAATTGAACCAGAGTCCTCTGGAAGAGCAGACAGTGCTCTTAATTACTGAGCCATCTCTCCAGCATGAAGCAATAGTTTTGATTGCTGATAGTAAGGGAAATTAGTCCTATGGCAAAACACAAACAAACAAACATGTTGCTTGTATCTGCAGCCCTGATTTCTCCCTTTCCCTCCACCCTCATTTGCTGTGTACCACTTACCTAGTAGACATGCCAGATTTAACAAGATTCAAATGAGTCTCCTAATTTGGCCCCTTAAACAGCACTCCTGTCTTCCTCTCCACTCCCAGCATTTCTCAATAAGTGGCACCTCATGCATCCCACTGTCCAACTCAGAACCCAGAATGCAGCCTGGGCCTCATTTATCTCACAGTGAAAACTTGAGGAAGTCTGGGCTTCTCCATCCTCACCTCACCTCAGCTCCATATGTGTGCCTCTCCACTTCACCCTCACTCCTGGTAAGCTGACCCCACCCTTTTCCTAGAACATTCAGGACTCCTTAACTGGCCACTCAGCTTATGCCTAAACCGGGTTCAATGATGACGACAACAATAACAACAAAGTAATCTTTATAAAATACAGATATGATAGTCAAAAGCCTTCCGAAGCTGTTATCCAAACCTGGTGCTCGCTGCACTCAATGAACAACTGTTTCTCATTATCTCGAACCTTAGACACAGGTGCTAGCTGCTTCAGCCTTAGTCTTGACAGTCTTTGACCCAGAGAATTTTCTCTTTAAACAAGGTCACAGCCACCCCACCTCCTGCTCCAAGGTCTCCTCCTCCAAAACAAGCTTCCAGACCATGACCCTTCCACCATAGCCACATGTTCCTTTACGGTTCCACCATCCATATTCTTTGGATTTCTCCAGTTATCTTTGCTACTTATATGATGCTTAATGGCAGGCCTACCCTGCTCAACATAAGCTCTAGAAGGGCCAGAGAAGATGGTCTCTTCTGGTACTTCCATCATAACTGCAAAGGAATTTGTTGAAGGGATGTATAAATTGTACACAGTAGAGTCTTAAGTAAATTAGCTGTGTCTCTTTCCACTGGTCCTCAATAAATCAAATGGATGAGGAAAAAATAGGAAAAGATGATTTCTCAAACATTTGTGCTGGTGTTTCACAATTCAACCATGTCTATCATCCCTTAGAATTCTAGAAATTCAGAATTGGGATCCTTGACTGTTTCTGGTTTAATTCATCTCATCTTAATGATAGGGAAGCAGCCCTGAGGTATTAGAAGGGCCCTAAGTACAGAGCAGAACTAAGCCTTACAC
This sequence comes from Mus pahari, assembly GCF_900095145.1. Taxonomy (NCBI): domain Eukaryota; kingdom Metazoa; phylum Chordata; class Mammalia; order Rodentia; family Muridae; genus Mus; species Mus pahari. Next base: position 3,136,683 of record NC_034594.1, on the reverse strand, counting down.
CAGGCACAGTTGGGTGCCCAGGCCTCTGTATCTTACCTCACTGTTTCTTTAGACAGGTTAGAATTAGTATGCATGGGCAAATACAATGAAACCAGAAAATTTCAATCTCTCCTTTCCTTGCTATGTTAGCAATAATATTTGTGCTACATGCTATATGTATGGCAGTAATAAACAGCAAACGCATGCAGAAATGGTCACATGAAGATAAGACAGGCTAACAACTCTGTCATATTTTGTTGTCCTAATGGCATACCTAAAATATGTATGTATTAAATCTAAGAGTTTTGACAAAATTTTATCGTAATGGCAATCACTTTAAGTTGATATCTTCCTTACTACTAACACTTTAGAATTCAGACTTAGTGACTGCCTGCATGGCTGTTTACTGACATTACTGCTCTCAGTAAATTGCCAAAGGGTAGCCTGGAGGAAAATGCAAGCTGGGCTCAGACAGCCACCAGTTTGATTCCTGCCTTCACTAACTAACTAAATGACCTTGGATGTGATTCTTAAACTTGTTTAATATCAATCCACTGACCTTCAAAAGTGTTAAGGATACAGACATACATTTAACATCTTTATTCTTTAAGATTTAGAAGTCATTATGCTGTCAAGCACACTAAAGCAGACAAAGGGCTTAGTGTGTATTACCTCATTTAATCCTGACATAAGCCTTATGAGAAAAGTGAGTCTAGTTCTTATTTTCAGGACTCTAAGCCTCCACAAGATTAATAGAACTGAGGTCATACATCTAGCAAGGGACCGAACTAGGAACTCCACATTGATAGCCTCTGGGCCTCCTTGGAGAACAATTATGGAGAAGTAATGAAATAGAATCTGTATACTAAGCTCACCTCACAGGCTCATATATCAGAGGTACTCAATAAATGTTGCCCATTTCCTTTGCTTTTCTTGCCTCTGACTAAACAAATTACCTTGCTCAATGTGCTAACCTTCCTGAACCATAACTTTTTTTCAGTACAAGAGCTGAACATATGTGCTTGCTCTAGATCATACTGATTACATACACATCCTCAGTTTTTCACACACTTTCTCCCCAAGACAATCACCGCTGATATGGAAGCATGCATCGATACAAGCACACACACTCACACACATGCACGCACACGTACACACACACATGTATGTATATATGTAGATATATACATTTATTTATATTTATACTATAAGATCGCAAAATCCCTTTGTGAAGCAACTTGAAATGATTCTATGTGTCCTGCTGTGAAATTAATTCTCCAACATAAGGATATATTAGAATAAGTTTATCTTATTTCTAAAACATGATAACACATCTTGTTATTGATCGATATCTAGATAATACTCATAGCAATAATAAATTAGCTATTTATTATGCATTCCCTAAAAAGACCCCATGACATAGAGACTTTTGAATCTATGAAAAAAGAGAGAGGTTCAGTGACTTCACCCAAGAAATCCAGATAACAAGAGGCACATCCAGGGCTGGAACCCAGACAGACAGATGCCCTGCTCCTTGCTCCTACTTCCTTACCCCGCACTTCCTAGAAAAGAAATACCATATTATTTTCCATTCATCCATTCTAATTAGAAAATTGCATTTTCTAATTTTGATATTATAAAAATAGTTGGGTAATGCTAATTATAACAACATACTAATCCCATAGTTACAGTAACTTAAAGTAGAAGTTAATGTTCTCCTTGTTTAATGAAGGTGCTTCCTGTTGGCAACAAAATTCCATAAGGGATTTTTCTGCTCTACACAGTTATTTAGGCCGATGAAAACTGCTTCATGCGGCTTCTCAGAACGTCCTCCATCACAACATGAAGCTGATACACAGGGAAGGAGAAAGCTGTGTGTGTGTGTGTGTGTGTGTGTGTGTGTGTGTGTCCCTAACTTCGTCATTTTCATAGCTCAGCCAAAAGTGAGCCAAAATTTTATTAATTGGCAGATAAAATAAATTCATTTTTTCCTCCTATGACTTATGGTATTTTATGTCATATATATGTATACATGTATACACACACACATATATATGTATATACACACACACATATATATGTATATATATATATATATATATATATATATATATATATATATNNNTATATATATATATATATATATATATATATATATATATATATATACTTTAAAATATCTATTTCACTAAAACCATTCAAATTTGGGTTATTGGCCTTTTCAAAAACAATAAAAAGCAAAGAATTTTAAGTACAAGGAAGAAATGCATGGTGTTAGAAGAAGCTTTCTGAAAATTTCTGAAGATCATCTAAGAATCGAGAAAGAATTTTGAAAGCCTAGCATCTTCAGAGTGTGTAGGAATCCAGCCATGACTGTCCTTTACTTCTAAAATGTCTCTCTTCTTACAAGTACTAGTGTTCAAGTGTCCAGCCATGCTTCGCTCAGGCCTTATAATTCAGTTCTTCCTATTGAGCTAAGACCTAAAGGATGTGTCATGTAGGGCAATCGTGGCAGAAAGCAAAGCTCGTCAAGTCCAACCAAATAACTGTCCTTGCTCTCACCCAGGCGTGGGGTCCACGACCCAGTACCTTCGCATGTGAATCTGTCTGATGATAACAGCTTGTAGTGACTAATCTCCTTTAGACTCTATCTATAACGATCCATTCATATTGATTTGGCTGACTACACAATATGGGAGCTAAGTTAGAAGAATCTGATAAACTCCAGTGTGTCTTAAATATCACTATGGATTTTACTGTGTTAAAATCATTTGCCATTTCCTCAAATCTCAAAAAAAAAAAAAATCATTGATAAATCTTTCTAAATGACTCAGTACCTCATGCGCCTTCTCCGCTCAGTACATTGTGAGCATACTCCATAATACAGTATTGGTCTATATTTTATATTTCTCTCATCTACTTAGAATCACTAAATAATCTTTCAACATGTCCCAAGGTATTCAGATCTACTTCCTTGGGAAGAAGTAAGCATTAGACAGATTTACCTTTCTCATGCAGTCTTGAGCTCTTAATTTTTTAGATTTTCTATTTCCTTCTCTAGCCCCATTTTTTCCTTGATATGCCATAAAAAGAGCGTCTGTTCTTAAACATCATTTTGTCTCTCTGTTCCCCCTTCCTGCATTCTTCCCTTGATGCTTTATGTGATAATCATTTATTCTTGCTTAATTATACACCTGACTTTTGTAAACTTTCACTTCTTTTTCCCCTACCACCATCCTGCCCTAAATTTCCCAGCCTAAGACTGATACACTATATGAAGCTCTTAGCCACACAGCTTCAGCACTGTCTACACCACTTACAGAAGTTGAGAATGGTATTGACTGCTACAGTCTTCAGCTTCCCAATTTGTTCATAGAGTGGTTCAAATAATTAAATACAGCAACACACACACACACACACACACACACACACACACACACACACAATCAAGGCTCCTTGACCTCAACACTGTTGACATTTGGAGGTAAGTCATTCTTTGTTCATTGGACCACATTAGGTAGTGGAGGATATTTAGCAAAAAATATTACTCCTTAGGCCCAAAAATGTTATTTTCAATTGGTGCCAAAATGGCACTTAAAATCTACTCTGTCCTTAGCTAAAGAGATATCTCAATGGGTAAAGGTGCTTGCTGCCATTTCTGACAGCCGGATTGTGAGTCTCCAGAACCTACATAGTAGTACAGAACTGACTGCTACAAGTTTTCCTCTGGCTTCCACATGTGCAGTAGGTAACATAGTGGTGAGTCATCCCAATAAATGATAAATAAAGCAATTTTTTAAAAAAAAAGTGAAACTTCACTAATTCGTAGGCTCGTACATGAAATATGTTCTAGCCGAGCTGCTTGTCTGGCCTCAGTGGGAGAGGAAGCACCTAAACTCACAGGGACTTGAGGTGCCCGGGTGAGGATACCCAGAGATCCCCGACCTGTGCAGAGAAGAAGAGGAGGGAAGATGAGGGAAGGATTGTGGGGGGAGGGCAGAGAGCTGGGTGTAAAGTAAATAAGTAAAGAATAAGTGGTCTTTAAAAAATATTGCTTCTGGGCTGGAGAGATGGCTCAGTGGGTAAGAGCACTGACTGCTCTTCCAAAGGTCCTGAGTTCAAATCCCAGCAACCACATGGTGGCTCACAACCATCTGTAATGAGATCTGCCGCCCTCTTCTGGAGTGTCTGAAGACAGCAACAGTGTACTTACATATAATAAATAAATATTTAAAAAAAATATATTGCTTCTAACCACTAGATATCGATAACAACTTCTTCCCATGTGTGATAATCAAATATGTATCTCAAAATCTACAAATGACCCCTGGAAGAAAATAGGTTTAATTTTGACCCTCAGTTTCTGTTGAATTCATAAACCAAATACACAAATAAATCTGAATACTTGCTAATAACTATGTCCAATTAATCACTCAGCTGCAGGAGCTGCCTGTTGGTTTTTCTTATACTAAAATGGGGTCTCTTCACAAAATCCAAAACTCCAATGTTTCAAAATATATCTTTATATTTACAACAGAGTACCTTAGGTTTAATTGCTTCAGACACTGAAACAATGAATCTTGATCATATGTATCCTCGAACCCACTTCACTCTACCCAGATCCCCAAATTTTTCAAACCTACTCTCCCAAGACACCTCCTCACATACCGCTGTCCCTTTTGTCCTCTCCTTTTCTTGTAGTTACTAAATAAATAATTCCAGTTAGTTCTTCTTGTTAACTGGTCTTGGCTGGTAACCATAGCTGCAGAGCAGTTGTGAGTACAGTAACCTCGCCATCTAGAACACAGCACTTCTCAGTGCTCCTTCTAGCTTCTGGCTCATGTTTTGTTTTGGTTTGGTTTTTGGTTTTTTTGTTTTTTGTTTTTTGTTTTTTTTTGATCCCATCTTTTGTGCTGTTCCCTAACCATTGTTGTTATAGGTGTCCCATTTGGGGGCTGAGTACTAAGAGTCACATATTTTGACACTCTGAACAATTAGGAATGTCTGAATTAAATACTGACTCAAAAGGAGAATCTTCCCTAGAAAAAGGCGGGGAAACCACCAATCTGTGAATGTAAACGTAAGTATTTAGATGATTGTATAACATGCCATTTGCCAAAACAGCACTGGTAGGTTCCTGTTTACGATCTGTGGCCTCCCAAACTTTTAACTACAAGTTTATGGTACCAGACATAAATTCCTTCCTGTCGAGCCAGCCTCAAATCCAATCTACAAGTAATTGGTTACTACATACCCTTTGTTCTACTCAAGCACTGGTGGAACATGCTATTAATGTCCCTTTTCTCCCAGTGACCCACATAACATGTTCCAGCACTGTGCAAGTCAGCCATTAGTAAAGAAGTTTCCGGGTCATTTCCAATTTGATTTCTCCATGTCCTGACACCAAAGTTTACTGTGCCTTCAGCAATAGTGTCTTAAGGTCCAGCTGTAATGCACAGCTGTTTCAGGGACCTTCGTGTAATCACTAACCAATAGCTAAGGATGTAGCCCAGTCTTGCCTCTAGATTTTCATCCAACCCGATTCCTGCAGATCCATCGTCCATCCGTGCAAAGTATCTGTGTTCAGCTCCTATTTTTTTTAATTATATATTTTAATTAGCCTACACAGTAGTGAAGTTTCACTTGGGTGGGGAGATATATATATATATATATATATATATATATATATATATATATATATATATATATATATATATATATATATATATATATATAATTAATATTTTCTTTATTTACATTTCAAATGTTATCCCCTTTCCTAGTTTCCCCTCCAAAAATCCCCTATCCCCTCCCCCTTCCCCCCAGCTCCACAACCCACCTACTTCCGGTTCCTGGCCCTGGCATTCCCCTACACTGGGGCATAGAACCTTCAGAGGACCAAGGGCCTGTCCTCCCGTTGATGACCAACTAAGCCATCCTCAGCTACATATGCAGCTACAGCCACGAGTCCCACCATGTGATTTCTTTGACTGATGGTTTCGTCCCAGGGATCTCTTGGGGCTACTGGTTAGTTCCTATTGTTGTTCCTCCTATGGGGCTTTAAACCCCTTCAGCCCCTTGTGTCCTTTCTCTAGCTCCTTCATTGGGGACCCTGTGCTCTGTCCAATGGATGACTGTGAGCATCCACTTCTGTATTTGCCAGGCACTGACAGAGCCTCTTAGGAAACAGCTATGGGGTGTTGTTTTTTATTGCTTTATTTATTGTTTATTGGGAGGCCTCACCGCAGCACTGTATTAACGTCAGATGACACCTTGTGGTGGTCAGCTCTTCCACTATGTGCGTTGTGGAAATCAAATTCAAATCATCAGGCTTGGCAGCAGGTACCTCTACTTCCTGAGCCGACTCACCAGCCCTACACTGTAATCCTCAATGAGTTTTTCTTAATTCTTAAGGTTTTTCTATAAGTTTCACTCTGCGTGTACTGTTAGAAGTACTTAGGAGATTTTTAACTATGATTATTAATCACTTTATTTGTTTACATTTCAAATTATATCCCCTTCTCAGTTTCCCCTCCACAAACTCCCCATCTCATTCCCCCTCTCCCCCTCCCTTTCGCCTCACTGAGGGTGCTCCTCCCCCACCCAACCCCCACTCCCACCTCACTGCTCTAGCATCCCCTTATACTAGAGCATCCAGACTCCACAGGATCAAGAGCCACTCCTCCCACTGATGTCTGACAGGATCATCCTCTGCTACATATGTGTCTGGAGCCATGGATCCCTCCATATGTACTCTTTGGTTGGTGGTTTAGTCTCTGGGAGCTCAGGGGTGGGGAGTGGGTCTGGTTGGTTGATATTGTTGTTCTTCCTATGGGGTTGCAAACCCCTTCAGCTTCAGTCCTTCCCCTAGCTTTTCCAGTGGGGTCCCTGGGCTCAGTCTGATGATTGGCTGTGAGTGTCTGCATCTGTATTGGTCAGGTGCTCGTAGAACCTCTCAGGGAACAGCTATACCAGGCTCCTGTTAGCAAGTGCTTCTTGGCATCAGCAATGGTGTCTGGGTGTGTGGCGTCTGAAGATGAGATGGATCCCCAGGTGGAGCAGTTTTTGGATGGCCTTAACAGGAGATTATTTTTAAGTTCTTAGGCTATATAAAAGAAGGAAAACAAACAAACAAACAAAAAAACAGTGAAAGAAAGAAAGAAAGAAAGAAAGAAAGAAAGAAAGAAAGAAAGAAAGAAAGAAAGAAAGGAAGGAAGGAAGGAAGGAAGGAAGGAAGGAAGG
>NC_034594.1:3119485-3129397 GCF_900095145.1 Mus pahari | reverse complement strand
AAGGAAGGAAGGAAGGAAGGAAGAAAGAAAGAAAGAAAGAAAGAAAGAAAGAAAGAAAGAAAGAAAGAAAGAAAGAAAGAAAGAAAGAAGAAAGAAGAAAGAGGTCTGTGTCATTTGACTGCTCATCTTACTAAGCTTTAGATCCCTCTTCTGATCAGAATCACATTGAGGGTATTAAATCCAATCTGCAGTTACCTTTGCATATTTCGTGACTTTAGACATTTAGATTATGAATCACTGTGTGACTAATTTTAAATTTTCCTCAAACTAACAGTGTTCCTTTTACTTTCTCTAGCTTTTCTGTAATGTGCTAACTTCATAGCATAATTCTTGAGGTATTAGTCTAACAGATTGACAAATTGATTTTTTTTAAAAAATGACAATTCAATACATTTATTCCACACCTCATGGTGTGGAATCTAGGAAATGAAATCCATAGAATTTCTAATTAATAAGTTTCCTAACAATCAAGATAAGTTTAGTTGGCTGGAGAAGTGCTTAGTGGCTAAGAGCACTTTCTGCTCTTGCAGAGAACCCAGGCTCCGTTCCCAGAACCCACATGGTGGCTCACAAACATCTGTTACTCCAGATCCAAGGTTTCTCCTGTCCTCTCTGGCCTTTTTGGACAACAAGCACACATGTGGGACCCAGGGACACATGCAAGCAAAAAGCTTTCAGAACTAAATCTGAGTCTAGAGAGATTATGCTGCAGTTAAGATAACATACTACTTCACAGAGAGCCAGGGTATAGTTCCCATCCGCCAAGGTGGGTGTTTTACAACTGCATGTAAATCCTACTCCGTGGACTGAAATACCTGCTAACCTCTGTGGGCATCTGTACTCACATGCACACACCCACAGAGAAACATAGACACATAGATACACACACACACACACACACACACACACACACACACACTTAAAAGTATTTTTAAAAGATACAGTGTAAAAATTATAGAAAACACAAGGCATGATAGCTATTTTGTTTGCTGAATATTCTGTACCATTACTAGCCATTTACTTCTTCCACTGTTTTGAGTACTTTAGTACATAAATAAAGGAATGTGTACTTGGTAATATGCAAGAATACAATAAGATAAAAGCAAAACTATCTACGAGGGTCACGAAAACAGTGTCTCTGTAAGTCACAGTTATCACAGGAAGTCTCTCCAAAAGGTGAAAACCATGATTTTTGTGTGCATATAACTTTTTTCAATTTTTTTAAATTTTAAATTATATATTTGTATATATAAAACCCCAACACTATGAAAATTCAGAGTTTGAAAAATAAAAATATCCTGTATCTAGTACCGCCTGACTGCCTATCCCCTGCAGCTAATTAATGGTGATAACCTATGCAAGTTTTCACATGCTTTTCTAGCCTACACTAATTGAATCATATGCTTGCTAAAATGAGATTCTGCTCACTTAAAATATGTCATTGGTGTCTGCAGCAACACATTTGGTACCTTCTCAGCAGCAGAAAGGGATACATTTGAGGCCCTCTGGTGCCTCATCACAATGTCTTGTCCTTGTGCTGCCAATCACTCATCCTTTCTCACAGACCAGGGACCTAAGAGAGGCACCAGCACCGTGAATTGGACATGCCGCATAAGTTTACACAAGGAGGTCCCACACTGGGAAGGAAAATCTGAATGAAGAAGGTACATTTATACATCTGTTAATCCTGAAAAAGAAACACTGAAACGTGTCAAGTGCCACACCCTACACTCTTGGAGCAGAATTCAGCTTTGGAGTGTGGAAGCCCACTCATGCACAGCCTACTTGAAGGAGGAAGGACATTTGACTGGAACATATTGAAGAGAAGTGAACCCTAATGTTGCCAAAGGGTGCCATTCTTTGACCCTTTGTTTCTAAGACCTCAAAACCCTCTTTCTATCACGTATAGATTTAGTTTTTAGCGATTATGTCCTCTTTGTATTTTCTGTTTTACAATTTCTCTTTCCTGTTTTGTTGTCCTTTCTCTTTTACAAAAAGAGCTGATATGTTTTAAACCAATGCCAATACACCAAACACTGACTATCTGCTTCTCATGAAGTACATGGCGCATGATTGCATACTGTATTGTAACAGATGTGATATTTGATTTGTGTATGAAACGTTCACCAAACTGACAGACCATACTGAGAGCCTAGAGCTTTCAGATTACTGGAGACTTCTGTTAAGCAGAAGGCACAACTACGGACTCCACAACAGAAGAGAACAGTTGGATCAGAGAGAATGCGGTATTGTTTGGCAAAACTAGCAAGAGTCATTATTATACCAAGCAAGGCCATTTCATCAGGGCATAGACTCTGATTCCTCCGTCCCGATAACCAGGGAGCCAGAACCGCCACGGTGTCGGGGGCTGAGCTGGGAGCTTTTTTGCTGCAGACGAGGGAGTTAATAAAAGCAGAGTTATTTGCAAGAAAACTTCATAGCCCTGCAGCTTCTCAAGACACTGAATTCTCTGGAGGCGGCTGTCAATCTGTGTTGAAGCTTATGTGATTCAAAATTGTACAGGTAAAAGTGCAGAGTGTTCAAGGGACCAGAGCTAAAGTGACAGGTAAGTCATGTTCTGGGCCTTTTAGCTCTGCAGTCCTACTACATTCTGGCAGAGGAAACTGAGCACAGAGTTCTGTTTACTCAAAATGATGCACATGGACGCTTCAGAAGTAGTTTTGAGAAATAAAATATATTAGTTGTGTGATTATGGTTGTCTCAACCTGTTTCTTGCAGATACCATTGTTCTCATCGCTTCAATAGCAGTTGTCTCTGCAAAAACTCAGGGTAATATTTTCGCCACATCAGCGCTCAGAAGTCTCCGGTTCCTTCAGATCCTGCGTATGGTGCGCATGGACAGAAGGGGAGGGACCTGGAAGCTGCTCGGCTCTGTGGTTTATGCTCACAGCAAGGTAAAAGTGCGCTCTCTGCACTGTATAGGAAAATTTTTGAAATGTTCTGTTGATTGCAATAATGTTTAATAAACTTGACACAGGTAGTTGCTCCAGATTGTGTTTCAAGCCTTTTGAAGCCCTAATGAGTAATGCATTACTTTGAAGCCTTCGTATATTCCCTGGAAATAGGAACATGATTGAACCATATGTAGAGTTCATGTTTCCATTTCCAAAAAAAACATTGTCACCTCTAAAATGTTTCATTCCTTTATACCTAGGAATTAATCACAGCCTGGTACATTGGATTTCTGGTTCTTATTTTTTCATCCTTCCTTGTCTATCTTGTGGAAAAAGATGCCAATAAAGAGTTTTCGACATATGCGGATGCTCTCTGGTGGGGCACAGTAAGTATAAAAATCTGTTTTTACCTATTAGCTATTGTGGAATGTCTCCACTGAATATAACATAGTGATTTTCAATGAATGGTCTCAATGAAAATATTAACTTCTAAAAGGGATGAATAGGGAAATGTATGGTATTTGTAAGTGATCTGAGGAGTTTCTGTGCCTTTGGGGACAAACAAAATTAAACTTACACATAAAATATCATTTATATTTTTTGAGTGCTCAGCAGTTTCTGAAATAAAAATTACCATTTTGAAAATATAAAATGTTAGGATTATTTGTTTTAACTTTATTAACTTAAATAGACAATTAATGACATGATTTACCACTCCAGGAAAAAAGAGGGGTTTTAATTGTCAAAAGAAAGACAGGAAGAAGCAGATGGTGGTACAGGCCTGTAATCCCAGAAGTCTGAACACTGAGGCAGAAGGGTCACAGTTTGAAGTCAGTCTGGGCTCCATAGCATAACACTTTCGAAAAAATAACAAACACACAAAAATGGGAAAGCAGCTGAGTCAAAGAGAGAAAAATTAAATGCATCAATCACTCAAGAAGAGAATGCTGGGAACATCTGAACTGGGAGATCTGAGATCATGATTACCTTATTATAATATTTCCCATTCAAAATTCCACCTTTCCTTTACACTGCTACAAATATTGTTCAAAGAAAGTAAAAGCAAAGAATGACACTTGTCATACAAATAGAAAATAACTGGGCATGTGACGCACGCCTTTGATCGCAGCACTAGGGAGACGGAGACAGGTAGACATCTGTGAGTTCAAAGCCAGCCTGGTCTACAAAGCAAGTTCTAGGACAGCCAGGGCTACAAAAAAGAAACCATATCTCAGAGAGAGAGAGAGAGAGAGAGAGAGAGAGAGAGAGAGAGAGAATGTGTGTATGTGTGTGTGTGAGAGAGAGAGAATTTAAAATTAAATGCCTGCTTCCTATTATATTTAATTCATTTTAAAAATTCATTAGTCACATGTGACAGTCAGCTCATAATACTGAGTAGAGCCCAGAAAAAATCCTAAATGTCAGGATATTGAAACATAAGGATAAATAAAGGGAAATCTGTCCACGTTCATGGTACAGGAAGCAGATCAGTGAACATCCACTACATATAATTTACTTACACATATATGGCAAAAAATTATTTTTTTCAAATATTTATTGTTTCTACGTGTTATCTACAATTCACAGAGTTGCAAAATAGCTCAGAAAAGTCATGAAGATGCAGAACACAATTGTCTGGAAAGAGTGTACTGTGAATAATGCATTTTTTTCTTTCAGACAAAAGTTCTCCCTGCATTGTGAAGAATTTACAAAACAGTCACTTGGAACCTACTCTCTAAAAAGAATTTATAGTACATGGGAATACTTTATACAAGATAAAAATTATAGATCTTCTTATTTTATAAGGTTATGGTGTTTTAAAAGGGAGTTACATGGAAACATACAAAATTTACAATTGTGAGAGATATTTCTATTTTATTCTTGAGATTATAACTCCATCATTGCTTCCTTCGATTTTGCCCTCCAAACCCTGCCCTATAGTCCTCTCCATTCTCCTTCAAATTCATGAATTCTTTTATTTACTAATTATTAGTGCATACACACACACACACACACACACATGTATTCCTAAATATTACCTGCACAGTACATATACCACTACTTATATGTACATTTTCAGGGCTGACTGTTTGGCCCTATTGGTGTGCTCTTCTGTGGGGAGGACCACCTCTTCCACTCCCCGATTTCTTCCGTTGCCTACAGCTCTCTGTGTAGGGCTGAAGCTCCCCGGGCTTTTCCCCATCCACTTTGTCCTGTCCATTCGTGTTGTCCTTGTTCGGCTCACATTTGGGCAGTCATGTTAATGACAATTTATGGGTGTACCTTGTGATATTACTAGGAGACACAACCTCACAGAAAACTGATTCTCTGATTCCGACACTCTGATTACCACCTTTTCTGCAATGCCCTGAGTCTTGGATGCAAGAGTGTTTGGTAGGTGTATCTATCCACTGGGATCAGGCTCTACAGTTCTTCATTTTGATTGGTTGTAGTTTTCTGCAGTAAACTCTGTTGCAAAGAGAAGTCACCTTGATGAGCAGTGAAAACTATTCTAATCTATGGATATACGTAATTAAGTTTATGTTGTTGTTAGAGACTAGGTTGGTTTGCCAAATTATTAACTATAGATTCTCGTACAATGACCATGGCTTCATTACCAGTGCATAGTTAGCTAGGTTTCCAGTAGCAGAAATGATTTTTTTCCTCTTGTTTAACAGAATGTCAGTCCAATTAGAGAGCTGTTGCTTACTACTAAAGTGTGTGGGCTATTCCGGTACCAACAGAGTTATTGTTCTGTAAATGTGCTTCATAAAAATCACACTTGGATAGGACAATTGGTTGCTTCCCTCTTGTGGAAGCTTGTATGGTGTCTTCTGATACCAAAACATCTAGTCATCAGGGAGGGGACATTCAAGGCAGTTCCAGCTCAGGATCTACAGAGTTCATGGTGTCATCAGCAAAAGGGACTTAACTTCCAACCCTAGGGAGGTGACTAAGGGGAGCAGTGATATACTGTATGCTTTGGGAGTCTCTTAGACAAAACAAGTAAAAAGACATCTTTCTCCTGTCTGTGTTGAGATTTTTGTTATGTGATAATAGTACACTACTATTCTCCTTACCCCCCTTCAGTTTCCTCCATATTCTCCTCTCCTTCTCCTCAAGAGCCCTTTTCCCATTTGTGTAAAATATTCTCCACTCCTTTTATTCTGCAAAGGAAAATTCATCTATAAATCACTCTTGAATGCTAGCCAGATGTTTTGCCAATCTATGAACGAACACGTCATCATCTTGACCTGTGATTGAGACACTGCTGGATTTGTGTTTGCCTTTTGAGGAGCACACACTTGAGTTGGTGTTGTCTAATAATCCACTCATCCAAAGCTCATTTATGTGGCTAGAACTCCTTTGAGAGAGAGTGAAAATTTGTCAGAACTAAATCAAGCAGAATTTGATAATTTTTGATTATATAGTAGTCATTACATGAATAAAAATTAGAGATATGTTCCCCTATATTTTAGGCTGTTAAAAACATTAAGTGTATGTCATCAAGATTGTGTTGTTGATGAGAGTGTAATCTATTATTTAAAAAACAGGTTACACAATGAAAGAGAAAAATATCTTTGCTGAGTGTACATCAGTCAAGAAATCAGTATCTAAAATATATAAACTGTAAAAATTCAACACAAAAATTCCATCATGTCACTAAATGAGCTAATGAACTTGACAGACAGTTCTCAAAAGAACTAAAATAAAAAGCAAACATATACTTGAAAAAATATATATTCAAAACTTAGCCATAGAGGAAATGTAAATTAAAATTGTTTGGGAATGTTCCCGCCTTATACAGAATGACTCTAGTCAAGGAAACACATGACAGTAAATGCTAGTGAAGATAGGGAGAGAGGAAAATATATACACTGTTGGTGGGAATGTGTACTGAACAGCTACTGTGGGAATCATTGTGGAATTTCTTCAACAAACTAAAAAGGACTCTATCACTACCGGGTGTATTCTCAAGGGACTCTAAGTCAGCACGCCATGAGACACAAGCACACTGATGCTTACTGTGCACTGTTCACAGTGCCTAGGCAATAGAACCAGATTGGATGTGCATGCTTTTCTCTAAGATGAGGAGTCTAGATATAAACGAATGTGAGGGAATGTATGGACACACATTCACATGCATCCAAAGTCCCATAAAAGTAGATAGACTATTGTGGAGGGTTTTTTTTTTTTTTTCTGCCGCAAAGGAAAATGCAGCCATAACATCTGTAGGAAAGTGGATGCAAATAGAGATTGTCATTGTCACAGTGAAATAATCCTGATGCAGAAAAACTAACAATGCATGCCTTCTCTAATGTGGAAAGTCTAGACATAGATGTGTGTTTGTGTGTATGCGCATATATGTGTGCATACTCGTTCATACGTACATACATGTACACACACACACACACACACTGCACTCTTAGCCACATGAAACCTTTAGGGTATCATGAAAGAGGAGAAAGAGGTTGATGGATGTGTTAGGGAGAAGAGAGGATAATGAAATGCATGCAACATAGGAGCAGAAAGGGAGGATCTTTGTAGGGAGAAATATAATCAGAAAAAGCAACACAGTTAGGATGCCAGAGGAATTTGGGAGAGGGATGAGTCAGAACAAAATCATATAATGGCATGCATGTATGCATGAGAAAAAAATATCATGGCATGCACATATGAGAAGTCCTACATAATAAGAGAAAGAAAACGTCATAATGAAATTCATTGCTTTATGAGTTAATTCACAAAGTCAATTTAGGAAAAAAAAAAAAAACTTTCATTTCCAACTTTCCCTCCCTACACACAAGAAACATTGGGCTAAGGATAGAGATCAGAAATAGACCTGACATTCTTGAAATACCTCTAATAAACAGGAAGTAAATGAAATCCTGCTATTTGTGGTGTGATATGGTGTGAGCTGAGAAAGTGGGTGGGTTTTCATGGGATCGAGGAAAGGTAATTCACGGCCCAGCCTGTCCGCAGCAGTCTGAATTCAAGTGTGGTGTTTGCTTCTCTTGGATAATTCAAATACATTTTGGTTGATGGAGATATTCAGGGGCACCAGTTCCCCCTTTGAGATGCAGTTGCTGGCAAATTAAGCCTGGCAGCTTTTTATCTGTCTTTCCATTCTTCCATTTCTTCTTGTTACCAATACAAATTGCTGTGTTGTGAGTTAAACTGTGTGTGGGAAACTCTTAATATACTCTTGCTTAGTCACCAGCTAGCTAGCTTCTCTGCAGAGCCACGTACAAAGCAGGCTTTCAAAGGTCATGTCTGCGATTTGCAGGGAAGAGCAGCATATTTTCAATGATTTCCTCTTCAAGAAGACAGTTTTGCCTGCTGTTTGACCTGTGCTTTACAGGTTTCTGAATGGCCTAATTATGTTTCCATTTAAAAACAAAAACAAAAAACACTAGACTTGGTATCAAAGTGAAAATAAGTAAATAAAATATCTTTCAGCACACCAAGCTTCTAGGAATGAAAATGAGGGCTTAGGACTCTAAAGCAGTTTTGTTTATATTGGCTGACTCATTAATTGGCTCACTCAGTTGTCTGAAGCTTTAAAAAAACATGAAATGTAGATAAGAGGGATTATTATTTCTATTCACTACAAAAACAGCATATAGTAGATCTGAGTGCTAAGTAAATTTAATTATTGATAGTGACTTATAATATGTCACTAAAGACCTTTGTGGAAAGCTTGTTTGTGTCATTTTTAATTGAAATTGTCCCTGTTGCATATGATGGGGTCCTCAATAACTCTGGAGTATCTAGATTAAGTGGGCAAATGAGACCACCTTAAACTGGAGTGTACCACCCTACACTGGAGTGTACCACCCTACACTGGAGTGTACCACCCTACACTGAAGTGTACCACCCTATACTGAAGTGTACCGCCCTACACTGGAGTGTACCACCCTACACTGGAGTGTACCACCCTACACTGGAGTGTACCACCCTACACTGGAGTGTACCATCCTATACTGGAGTGTTTATTAGTTCTAGGCTTTATGAAAAGGGGAATTCTCTTTAGTAAGAGTCCAGAGTACCAACATTTGATACCAGAATTTGTGCTCCATCTATAAATACAGTACCCCACTAAATTCCAAGTTTTAAAAATAAAGATCCTTGATTTAAGATAGGAAGAGCTGTTCCCCAACATCAATATTTAGGGAGATACAGGAGTGTAGTCAGCAGTGATCAATGCCAATGTACAGTTTTGATACTTGAACACAGTTCTATGCTGAGGAACAAAGGAACATGGCCTCCTTACTGTGTGAGATAACAGATACTCAAGAGCTGGTACCAAGAGCACAGCAAGTTCACAGACATAGATGGTAGCGGTTTGGTGTGTGGACACTGATGTTAAAGATGTTAAATAGAAGTGTCTGCCAAAACATCAGAAGAAAGGAGAACTGTATTCTTTATTGCAAACACACAGTGTAAGCAGAGTGGGGGCTTGGGAATTGGAAGTTGCTGTGAAAGGATTTCTGGCCTCTATAGTGGTAACTGGGACCGGGGGTTGTCACAGGAGTCAGTAGATGGGGTGAACAAGCTAACTCCATATGGTCCTAGCTCTGGAGTTCAGGGTCTGGGTGCAATTATTTCTTCAATCATCCTAGCACTATTTTCTTCTTGTCTAGCCACCTCATATTTATTCAAAAATAATTTAAGAATAGGATTTCATGAAGTTATTTTCTGTTATCTCCCTCTTTCCTGTTATGTTTTTAACCTTCTGAATTACTTTAGATTTATTCTGAAATAATTTACGATCTAGTTTTGCTTATGTAGATTTTTTCTGATAATGACCTGCTCTAGAAGACCACCATTTTTCTATTTACTCTTCTCTCTTGTAATAAAGCTAGTGCAATGTTTTTTTTTTTTTTAAATGTGTGTAATAGCAGAGAGAAGGACTCTATCTAACAGCAGATAGGATGGCATCTGAATACAGAATCCAGTTAACACTGTGTCCTTGAAGAGATTATTTCAGACATAC
>NC_034594.1:3086385-3119474 GCF_900095145.1 Mus pahari | reverse complement strand
CTCTGGTGCCTCATCACAATGTCTTGTCCTTGTGCTGCCAATCACTCATCCTTTCTCACAGACCAGGGACCTAAGAGAGGCACCAGCACCGTGAATTGGACATGCCGCATAAGTTTACACAAGGAGGTCCCACACTGGGAAGGAAAATCTGAATGAAGAAGGTACATTTATACATCTGTTAATCCTGAAAAAGAAACACTGAAACGTGTCAAGTGCCACACCCTACACTCTTGGAGCAGAATTCAGCTTTGGAGTGTGGAAGCCCACTCATGCACAGCCTACTTGAAGGAGGAAGGACATTTGACTGGAACATATTGAAGAGAAGTGAACCCTAATGTTGCCAAAGGGTGCCATTCTTTGACCCTTTGTTTCTAAGACCTCAAAACCCTCTTTCTATCACGTATAGATTTAGTTTTTAGCGATTATGTCCTCTTTGTATTTTCTGTTTTACAATTTCTCTTTCCTGTTTTGTTGTCCTTTCTCTTTTACAAAAAGAGCTGATATGTTTTAAACCAATGCCAATACACCAAACACTGACTATCTGCTTCTCATGAAGTACATGGCGCATGATTGCATACTGTATTGTAACAGATGTGATATTTGATTTGTGTATGAAACGTTCACCAAACTGACAGACCATACTGAGAGCCTAGAGCTTTCAGATTACTGGAGACTTCTGTTAAGCAGAAGGCACAACTACGGACTCCACAACAGAAGAGAACAGTTGGATCAGAGAGAATGCGGTATTGTTTGGCAAAACTAGCAAGAGTCATTATTATACCAAGCAAGGCCATTTCATCAGGGCATAGACTCTGATTCCTCCGTCCCGATAACCAGGGAGCCAGAACCGCCACGGTGTCGGGGGCTGAGCTGGGAGCTTTTTTGCTGCAGACGAGGGAGTTAATAAAAGCAGAGTTATTTGCAAGAAAACTTCATAGCCCTGCAGCTTCTCAAGACACTGAATTCTCTGGAGGCGGCTGTCAATCTGTGTTGAAGCTTATGTGATTCAAAATTGTACAGGTAAAAGTGCAGAGTGTTCAAGGGACCAGAGCTAAAGTGACAGGTAAGTCATGTTCTGGGCCTTTTAGCTCTGCAGTCCTACTACATTCTGGCAGAGGAAACTGAGCACAGAGTTCTGTTTACTCAAAATGATGCACATGGACGCTTCAGAAGTAGTTTTGAGAAATAAAATATATTAGTTGTGTGATTATGGTTGTCTCAACCTGTTTCTTGCAGATACCATTGTTCTCATCGCTTCAATAGCAGTTGTCTCTGCAAAAACTCAGGGTAATATTTTCGCCACATCAGCGCTCAGAAGTCTCCGGTTCCTTCAGATCCTGCGTATGGTGCGCATGGACAGAAGGGGAGGGACCTGGAAGCTGCTCGGCTCTGTGGTTTATGCTCACAGCAAGGTAAAAGTGCGCTCTCTGCACTGTATAGGAAAATTTTTGAAATGTTCTGTTGATTGCAATAATGTTTAATAAACTTGACACAGGTAGTTGCTCCAGATTGTGTTTCAAGCCTTTTGAAGCCCTAATGAGTAATGCATTACTTTGAAGCCTTCGTATATTCCCTGGAAATAGGAACATGATTGAACCATATGTAGAGTTCATGTTTCCATTTCCAAAAAAAACATTGTCACCTCTAAAATGTTTCATTCCTTTATACCTAGGAATTAATCACAGCCTGGTACATTGGATTTCTGGTTCTTATTTTTTCATCCTTCCTTGTCTATCTTGTGGAAAAAGATGCCAATAAAGAGTTTTCGACATATGCGGATGCTCTCTGGTGGGGCACAGTAAGTATAAAAATCTGTTTTTACCTATTAGCTATTGTGGAATGTCTCCACTGAATATAACATAGTGATTTTCAATGAATGGTCTCAATGAAAATATTAACTTCTAAAAGGGATGAATAGGGAAATGTATGGTATTTGTAAGTGATCTGAGGAGTTTCTGTGCCTTTGGGGACAAACAAAATTAAACTTACACATAAAATATCATTTATATTTTTTGAGTGCTCAGCAGTTTCTGAAATAAAAATTACCATTTTGAAAATATAAAATGTTAGGATTATTTGTTTTAACTTTATTAACTTAAATAGACAATTAATGACATGATTTACCACTCCAGGAAAAAAGAGGGGTTTTAATTGTCAAAAGAAAGACAGGAAGAAGCAGATGGTGGTACAGGCCTGTAATCCCAGAAGTCTGAACACTGAGGCAGAAGGGTCACAGTTTGAAGTCAGTCTGGGCTCCATAGCATAACACTTTCGAAAAAATAACAAACACACAAAAATGGGAAAGCAGCTGAGTCAAAGAGAGAAAAATTAAATGCATCAATCACTCAAGAAGAGAATGCTGGGAACATCTGAACTGGGAGATCTGAGATCATGATTACCTTATTATAATATTTCCCATTCAAAATTCCACCTTTCCTTTACACTGCTACAAATATTGTTCAAAGAAAGTAAAAGCAAAGAATGACACTTGTCATACAAATAGAAAATAACTGGGCATGTGACGCACGCCTTTGATCGCAGCACTAGGGAGACGGAGACAGGTAGACATCTGTGAGTTCAAAGCCAGCCTGGTCTACAAAGCAAGTTCTAGGACAGCCAGGGCTACAAAAAAGAAACCATATCTCAGAGAGAGAGAGAGAGAGAGAGAGAGAGAGAGAGAGAGAGAGAATGTGTGTATGTGTGTGTGTGAGAGAGAGAGAATTTAAAATTAAATGCCTGCTTCCTATTATATTTAATTCATTTTAAAAATTCATTAGTCACATGTGACAGTCAGCTCATAATACTGAGTAGAGCCCAGAAAAAATCCTAAATGTCAGGATATTGAAACATAAGGATAAATAAAGGGAAATCTGTCCACGTTCATGGTACAGGAAGCAGATCAGTGAACATCCACTACATATAATTTACTTACACATATATGGCAAAAAATTATTTTTTTCAAATATTTATTGTTTCTACGTGTTATCTACAATTCACAGAGTTGCAAAATAGCTCAGAAAAGTCATGAAGATGCAGAACACAATTGTCTGGAAAGAGTGTACTGTGAATAATGCATTTTTTTCTTTCAGACAAAAGTTCTCCCTGCATTGTGAAGAATTTACAAAACAGTCACTTGGAACCTACTCTCTAAAAAGAATTTATAGTACATGGGAATACTTTATACAAGATAAAAATTATAGATCTTCTTATTTTATAAGGTTATGGTGTTTTAAAAGGGAGTTACATGGAAACATACAAAATTTACAATTGTGAGAGATATTTCTATTTTATTCTTGAGATTATAACTCCATCATTGCTTCCTTCGATTTTGCCCTCCAAACCCTGCCCTATAGTCCTCTCCATTCTCCTTCAAATTCATGAATTCTTTTATTTACTAATTATTAGTGCATACACACACACACACACACACACATGTATTCCTAAATATTACCTGCACAGTACATATACCACTACTTATATGTACATTTTCAGGGCTGACTGTTTGGCCCTATTGGTGTGCTCTTCTGTGGGGAGGACCACCTCTTCCACTCCCCGATTTCTTCCGTTGCCTACAGCTCTCTGTGTAGGGCTGAAGCTCCCCGGGCTTTTCCCCATCCACTTTGTCCTGTCCATTCGTGTTGTCCTTGTTCGGCTCACATTTGGGCAGTCATGTTAATGACAATTTATGGGTGTACCTTGTGATATTACTAGGAGACACAACCTCACAGAAAACTGATTCTCTGATTCCGACACTCTGATTACCACCTTTTCTGCAATGCCCTGAGTCTTGGATGCAAGAGTGTTTGGTAGGTGTATCTATCCACTGGGATCAGGCTCTACAGTTCTTCATTTTGATTGGTTGTAGTTTTCTGCAGTAAACTCTGTTGCAAAGAGAAGTCACCTTGATGAGCAGTGAAAACTATTCTAATCTATGGATATACGTAATTAAGTTTATGTTGTTGTTAGAGACTAGGTTGGTTTGCCAAATTATTAACTATAGATTCTCGTACAATGACCATGGCTTCATTACCAGTGCATAGTTAGCTAGGTTTCCAGTAGCAGAAATGATTTTTTTCCTCTTGTTTAACAGAATGTCAGTCCAATTAGAGAGCTGTTGCTTACTACTAAAGTGTGTGGGCTATTCCGGTACCAACAGAGTTATTGTTCTGTAAATGTGCTTCATAAAAATCACACTTGGATAGGACAATTGGTTGCTTCCCTCTTGTGGAAGCTTGTATGGTGTCTTCTGATACCAAAACATCTAGTCATCAGGGAGGGGACATTCAAGGCAGTTCCAGCTCAGGATCTACAGAGTTCATGGTGTCATCAGCAAAAGGGACTTAACTTCCAACCCTAGGGAGGTGACTAAGGGGAGCAGTGATATACTGTATGCTTTGGGAGTCTCTTAGACAAAACAAGTAAAAAGACATCTTTCTCCTGTCTGTGTTGAGATTTTTGTTATGTGATAATAGTACACTACTATTCTCCTTACCCCCCTTCAGTTTCCTCCATATTCTCCTCTCCTTCTCCTCAAGAGCCCTTTTCCCATTTGTGTAAAATATTCTCCACTCCTTTTATTCTGCAAAGGAAAATTCATCTATAAATCACTCTTGAATGCTAGCCAGATGTTTTGCCAATCTATGAACGAACACGTCATCATCTTGACCTGTGATTGAGACACTGCTGGATTTGTGTTTGCCTTTTGAGGAGCACACACTTGAGTTGGTGTTGTCTAATAATCCACTCATCCAAAGCTCATTTATGTGGCTAGAACTCCTTTGAGAGAGAGTGAAAATTTGTCAGAACTAAATCAAGCAGAATTTGATAATTTTTGATTATATAGTAGTCATTACATGAATAAAAATTAGAGATATGTTCCCCTATATTTTAGGCTGTTAAAAACATTAAGTGTATGTCATCAAGATTGTGTTGTTGATGAGAGTGTAATCTATTATTTAAAAAACAGGTTACACAATGAAAGAGAAAAATATCTTTGCTGAGTGTACATCAGTCAAGAAATCAGTATCTAAAATATATAAACTGTAAAAATTCAACACAAAAATTCCATCATGTCACTAAATGAGCTAATGAACTTGACAGACAGTTCTCAAAAGAACTAAAATAAAAAGCAAACATATACTTGAAAAAATATATATTCAAAACTTAGCCATAGAGGAAATGTAAATTAAAATTGTTTGGGAATGTTCCCGCCTTATACAGAATGACTCTAGTCAAGGAAACACATGACAGTAAATGCTAGTGAAGATAGGGAGAGAGGAAAATATATACACTGTTGGTGGGAATGTGTACTGAACAGCTACTGTGGGAATCATTGTGGAATTTCTTCAACAAACTAAAAAGGACTCTATCACTACCGGGTGTATTCTCAAGGGACTCTAAGTCAGCACGCCATGAGACACAAGCACACTGATGCTTACTGTGCACTGTTCACAGTGCCTAGGCAATAGAACCAGATTGGATGTGCATGCTTTTCTCTAAGATGAGGAGTCTAGATATAAACGAATGTGAGGGAATGTATGGACACACATTCACATGCATCCAAAGTCCCATAAAAGTAGATAGACTATTGTGGAGGGTTTTTTTTTTTTTTTCTGCCGCAAAGGAAAATGCAGCCATAACATCTGTAGGAAAGTGGATGCAAATAGAGATTGTCATTGTCACAGTGAAATAATCCTGATGCAGAAAAACTAACAATGCATGCCTTCTCTAATGTGGAAAGTCTAGACATAGATGTGTGTTTGTGTGTATGCGCATATATGTGTGCATACTCGTTCATACGTACATACATGTACACACACACACACACACACTGCACTCTTAGCCACATGAAACCTTTAGGGTATCATGAAAGAGGAGAAAGAGGTTGATGGATGTGTTAGGGAGAAGAGAGGATAATGAAATGCATGCAACATAGGAGCAGAAAGGGAGGATCTTTGTAGGGAGAAATATAATCAGAAAAAGCAACACAGTTAGGATGCCAGAGGAATTTGGGAGAGGGATGAGTCAGAACAAAATCATATAATGGCATGCATGTATGCATGAGAAAAAAATATCATGGCATGCACATATGAGAAGTCCTACATAATAAGAGAAAGAAAACGTCATAATGAAATTCATTGCTTTATGAGTTAATTCACAAAGTCAATTTAGGAAAAAAAAAAAAAACTTTCATTTCCAACTTTCCCTCCCTACACACAAGAAACATTGGGCTAAGGATAGAGATCAGAAATAGACCTGACATTCTTGAAATACCTCTAATAAACAGGAAGTAAATGAAATCCTGCTATTTGTGGTGTGATATGGTGTGAGCTGAGAAAGTGGGTGGGTTTTCATGGGATCGAGGAAAGGTAATTCACGGCCCAGCCTGTCCGCAGCAGTCTGAATTCAAGTGTGGTGTTTGCTTCTCTTGGATAATTCAAATACATTTTGGTTGATGGAGATATTCAGGGGCACCAGTTCCCCCTTTGAGATGCAGTTGCTGGCAAATTAAGCCTGGCAGCTTTTTATCTGTCTTTCCATTCTTCCATTTCTTCTTGTTACCAATACAAATTGCTGTGTTGTGAGTTAAACTGTGTGTGGGAAACTCTTAATATACTCTTGCTTAGTCACCAGCTAGCTAGCTTCTCTGCAGAGCCACGTACAAAGCAGGCTTTCAAAGGTCATGTCTGCGATTTGCAGGGAAGAGCAGCATATTTTCAATGATTTCCTCTTCAAGAAGACAGTTTTGCCTGCTGTTTGACCTGTGCTTTACAGGTTTCTGAATGGCCTAATTATGTTTCCATTTAAAAACAAAAACAAAAAACACTAGACTTGGTATCAAAGTGAAAATAAGTAAATAAAATATCTTTCAGCACACCAAGCTTCTAGGAATGAAAATGAGGGCTTAGGACTCTAAAGCAGTTTTGTTTATATTGGCTGACTCATTAATTGGCTCACTCAGTTGTCTGAAGCTTTAAAAAAACATGAAATGTAGATAAGAGGGATTATTATTTCTATTCACTACAAAAACAGCATATAGTAGATCTGAGTGCTAAGTAAATTTAATTATTGATAGTGACTTATAATATGTCACTAAAGACCTTTGTGGAAAGCTTGTTTGTGTCATTTTTAATTGAAATTGTCCCTGTTGCATATGATGGGGTCCTCAATAACTCTGGAGTATCTAGATTAAGTGGGCAAATGAGACCACCTTAAACTGGAGTGTACCACCCTACACTGGAGTGTACCACCCTACACTGGAGTGTACCACCCTACACTGAAGTGTACCACCCTATACTGAAGTGTACCGCCCTACACTGGAGTGTACCACCCTACACTGGAGTGTACCACCCTACACTGGAGTGTACCACCCTACACTGGAGTGTACCATCCTATACTGGAGTGTTTATTAGTTCTAGGCTTTATGAAAAGGGGAATTCTCTTTAGTAAGAGTCCAGAGTACCAACATTTGATACCAGAATTTGTGCTCCATCTATAAATACAGTACCCCACTAAATTCCAAGTTTTAAAAATAAAGATCCTTGATTTAAGATAGGAAGAGCTGTTCCCCAACATCAATATTTAGGGAGATACAGGAGTGTAGTCAGCAGTGATCAATGCCAATGTACAGTTTTGATACTTGAACACAGTTCTATGCTGAGGAACAAAGGAACATGGCCTCCTTACTGTGTGAGATAACAGATACTCAAGAGCTGGTACCAAGAGCACAGCAAGTTCACAGACATAGATGGTAGCGGTTTGGTGTGTGGACACTGATGTTAAAGATGTTAAATAGAAGTGTCTGCCAAAACATCAGAAGAAAGGAGAACTGTATTCTTTATTGCAAACACACAGTGTAAGCAGAGTGGGGGCTTGGGAATTGGAAGTTGCTGTGAAAGGATTTCTGGCCTCTATAGTGGTAACTGGGACCGGGGGTTGTCACAGGAGTCAGTAGATGGGGTGAACAAGCTAACTCCATATGGTCCTAGCTCTGGAGTTCAGGGTCTGGGTGCAATTATTTCTTCAATCATCCTAGCACTATTTTCTTCTTGTCTAGCCACCTCATATTTATTCAAAAATAATTTAAGAATAGGATTTCATGAAGTTATTTTCTGTTATCTCCCTCTTTCCTGTTATGTTTTTAACCTTCTGAATTACTTTAGATTTATTCTGAAATAATTTACGATCTAGTTTTGCTTATGTAGATTTTTTCTGATAATGACCTGCTCTAGAAGACCACCATTTTTCTATTTACTCTTCTCTCTTGTAATAAAGCTAGTGCAATGTTTTTTTTTTTTTAAATGTGTGTAATAGCAGAGAGAAGGACTCTATCTAACAGCAGATAGGATGGCATCTGAATACAGAATCCAGTTAACACTGTGTCCTTGAAGAGATTATTTCAGACATACAGAAGAATTTATATCAGCCGAGTAAAGTCTCAGAACTCATGCCAAAGATCTTATGAACTTTCAATATGCAATATAGTGTACCATGTGTGCAATGGGCTCCACACCCCAAATCTGTGTGTAAAATACACGGGGAATGAAGAAGGATACCATTGTCCTTGATAGCACCAGTTGTCCTTCAAGGAATCAGGCCTCCTTACTTTGCATTCACTATATAAGTGTTTTCTTCACTATTGTACACAGCATCATTTTCTAAATTAGTACCAGTACATGTAGTTAAGTAAATGATTGTTTTTTACTGTCAATGCTTTACCTAAAGCTTTATTTAGCCTAAGAGAATCAACATAGCAGCTCCTAATGATTCATGAGCATTCACAGCTACCAAACACCCACACACTCCAGCCACCCACCCCAAATCCTGCTCTAAGCACTTCTGAGTCTCACATTTACCTTAAGAGCATGTGTTTATGAAGTGCACAGATCTCCAGGTTCTTCTGGGGATGCATCCGGATCCTTTAACAGTATCACCTGGGACCTATGTCTGGACATTTGTTTTTGATAGCATTATTCTATAGGCATTGACACATGCTCTTTTAAAAGAGGAGAAATACACTCAAGAGATGTGAGTTCTAGACACAACATTGTTATTTGCTGAAGGATTAGTATTGGTTTCACCTCAGGTATATGTGACTGGACATGGGTACTGGAATGGGAACACATATCTATGTGGAAGCTAGAGGAGGACACCAAGTATTCTGTTCTTCCGCCCATCATTTCATTTCTTTGACATAGATAGGATCTCTCACTGAAGCTAGAGGTAGGCTAATGGTCAGGTAGTCCCAGTCATTCCCCTGTCTCTGACTTCTACAGTGATGGGGCTACAGGTGTATATCTCTGCACTCAGCTATTCACATGGGTTCTGGGGGTTTCAGCTCAGGTCTTTGTGCTTATGTATCAGTCTCTCTTACCCACTGAGCAATCTATCTAGCCCAAGGAGACTGGTATTAAGCAATCATTACCTGTATTACAATAGCAGTAGTCATATTGACAAAATACAGCTATGCTATGATTATGGAATGAGATTGGGACATGGGGATGGTCTATCAAACACTAGGAAAATATCGGGTATTACTATTATTATATATTTGACCTCAAGCCTGAAAAAACATCATGAATGATAATATCCCAAAGGAACCTGTCATAGAAGAATCCAGATTCAATGATGCTACCCACTGAAGGACACTCTGATCTTTGAACCAGAGAAAACCACTCTGAGTCAACAGTGCAAATACCAAGGTTGACTGTCAGATTAGAGGACCACAAACTCTCTGAAATCAGCTGTTTATGCAAGAGAAAAGGGAAGAGAGGGGAAGGGGAGGGGAGGGGAGGTTGGAGGGGAGGGGCGGACAGGACAGGACAGGAAAGGAAAGGAAAGGAAAGGAAAGGAAAGGAAAGGAAAGGAAAGGAAAGGAAAGGAAGAAAAAGAGGAAGGAGGAGGGGGAATAATTGTGTTACTGTTACTGCAGTGGAATTGTCCTTCTTCAAAGAACCCTTTATGGAGAAATTATGCCATGCTGTTAAATACAGTCTATTTTTAACTTGTTCACATGAATGCATTAGTTAAAAACTAGTATTGCTAGTTATGTTTTCATAACTGTGCCACAGAATATTTGTTGATTTCTTCCATGAGGGAAAGAGAGAAAAAAATAAGCTTCCTATTTTTATGATGGAATTAATCAACTTGAAAGGAAAAAACTCTCCAGCCTACTCAGTGTGGAAATGGAACAATAGCGTCTTCCATTCTTGTTTATGTTGTTGTTCTTTTTACTTTGTTTTGTTTTGTTTTATTTGTTGCTTTTGTAATTATCATCTAACTTATTCCCAAGTCTGTGTATGGTACATGTCTGTAGAAGCAGGCATTCACAACAACATGTGTGTGGTTAGAAGACAGTTTTCAGGAGTGGGTTCTCTTTGTCCATTTTGTTGAGACTGGGTCGATTTTGTTCCCACCACTGTGTGCTCTAGACTAGCAGACTCACAAGCTTCCAGGCGATTCTCCCATCTCGACCTTCATCATTCCATAGGGATGTTGGAATTACAGACCTGTATCAGTGCACCTGCCTTTTAAATGTAGCATCTTTGGATCAGACTCGAGTCATCAGGTTTACACTGAAAGCAGTGCCATCCACTAAGCCATCTCACTAGCCTGTTATACTTCTGAGACAGGTTCTTACCAGGCAACGCAGGCTAGTGTACAGCTTACAATCCTCCTACCTCAGCCTCCTAGGTACAAGGATTATAGACTAGTACCACGAGGCTGAGCCTTCCCAAGCCAACTCCTCTTCTCTTTTCTCATACAATGCATCCCAACCACATCTTCCCCTCCCTCTACTCCTCCATACCCCATAAGCACCTCTCTTCTAACCTAGACCATAGCACTGAGTGCCTCCACAAAGAAATTATAAAGTTCAACAATTTAAAAGTATGTCTTAAAGCTCTAGAGAAAAAGAAGCAAGCACACCAAAGAGGAATTGAAGGCAGGAAGTAATCAGGGACGATCAGGGCTGAAATCAACCAATTAGAAACAAATAAAATGATACAAATAATCAACAAAACCAAGAGCTGGTTCTTTGAAAAAAATAACAAGATAGATAAACCCTTAGCCAAACTAACTGAAGGGCATAGAGACGTATCCAAATTAATGAAATGAGAAATGAAAAGGGAGACATAACTGTGAGGCAATGGGCTATGCGCAGACAGCCTGGTTTCCAGTCGAGGCTAGATCTTGAACCCCTGGACCCAGTAGCAACCATTCACTTGCATGGGACTGAAGGCATTCGTTCACGTCTCCTGGACCCTGTAGGACTTACCACCCCCACAACCCCCAAAGTATAGGCGTGGCTATTAGCCACTTAGGAAGAGCACCAAGATCTCCCACATGCAAATAAGGCTTCCCCCAAACTCTTAGTCCAAGCCAGTGAGAGGGGCTTGCTGTCAGACCCTAAATCACCAGCAGAACTGTTTATAGAGAGGGCCATGCAGGGAATTAAAGGTATGTGAGAACCATTCCTTTGTCTGAGCCTTTTGTAACAAGAGCTGTAATACCTGGGAAGAGCTGCCTGGATTGTCAGCTTCCCGCCCCCCCTGCCCCCCCACTCCCCCCACCCCACCCCACCCCCACCCCTCGCCTGTCCTGACTCAGGACAGAAAGGCTCAGACTTGGAAGGTGTGGCAAAGGCTTTGTCTCCCTGCCTGCACTCACTTTTCTCCATGCTGGGGCCTTCCTACCTGGCCTGGGTAGAGAGACCCCTGTGGAAAACCACTGGCACCCAGGCCCACACATAGCAACAAAAACTGAGGAAATTAAAAAAAAAAAAAAAAAAACAACAACAACAAAAAAAAACAAAACACAAATCTTACTACAAAAGCCTTTACTCAACAAAATTGGAAAATCTAGATGAAATTGATAATTTTCTAGACAGAAACCATGTACCAAAGTTAAAATAAAATCAGGTAAACTATCAAAATATATATAGTCTCATAAACTATAAGGAAATAGAATCAGTCATTAAAAACTTCCCAAAACAACAACAGCAAAAGCCAAAGGTCAGATGGTTTTAGTGCAGAATTCTACCAGACCTTCAAACAAGACCTAATACCAACACTCCTCAAACTATTCCACAAAACAGAAACAGAAAGAACGTCCCCTAATTCATTCTATGAAGCCACAATTACTCTGATACCTAAACCACACAAAGACCCAGCAAAGAAAGGGAACTTCAGATCAATTTTGTTTATGAATATTAATGCAAAAATACTCAATAAAATACTCCCTAACTAAATCCAAGAACACGTTAAAACTACTATTCACCATGATCAAGTAGGTTTCAACCCAGGAATGCAGGAATGGTTCAATATATGAAAGGTCAATCAATGTAATCCACTATATAAACAAATTCAAAGAAAAAAAAACCATGAGCATCTCATTAGATGCTGAAAAGGCCTTTGACAAAATCTAATATCCCTTCATATTAAAAGTCTTGGAGAAATCAGAAATTCAACCTGAATTCTTATAGAACCTAGGACCACAAGACCAGAAGTGGCATCACATGTAAATAGAGCAGACTCTCCCCCTTAAGAAAATGTAGGTCTACAGGTTGACCTGCAGCCCAATCTTATACACATATTTTCTCACCTGAGGCTTCCTCTACTTTGATAACTCTAGTTTGTGTCAAATTAATGTAAAACTAACCAGCACACTGATAGTGCGTGGTACAGAGAGATGGATGGTTTATGAAAATGGAATATAATGTTTTCTAGAAACTCAAAATGCAAATTACTAAAATATTATTACTATAAAGCCAAGTGTGAACATACAACTCTGTTGACGGGAAAATCCTACAAATCTAGGGTCTCAGTATTTAGATCATTTCATGAAACTGGAGTTCATGCTAAACACACACATACACATGTAACTTGTGTGCAATAACTGATTTAGAGCACTTGTTTTCAATTCCTAGAATCTATTTGGTAACTCATAACCTTCTGTAAATCCAGTTCCAGGGAATCTGATATCTTCTTCTAGTATCTGTAGACACCAGACACACATATAATGCATATACATACATATATACATACGGGCAAAACAATTACATGTATAAAATAAACCTTTTTTAAAACATAAGTTATAAAACATCAAAATTTGATGCATTATGGGTGAGGTTTATACAAATAAAAATATGACATAGATTCCCTATTCATCACAAAGAGTGTTATGAAATGAGTGTACCTCTATGTGTTTTAGGGAGCAATAAAATATTATATACATTTTATAAATTATATACACACACACACATATATATATATATATATATATATATATATATATATATATATAAAATTTAGTTTTAAGATGATACGCTGTATGAAACTTCTAAGTAGAAAACTAGCTGTCATACAACTTTCAATTAAGAAGCCTTCTCTGAAACTGAGAAGATGGCTCAGAGAAAGAGTGTTTGCCAATATGAGAAAGTCCCTGTATTTGTTCCTCAGGTAAGGAAGAAAAGAAGAAGGCCATTGGGTCGTGTGTATTATCATACATTAATATAGTATTAGAAAATCATCTCCCATACAGAAAGTAACAAGATAGTCTCATAAGACTCATGCTTCACTGACTATGCTGCACCAAAGTTCAACTCATTCCTCTATATTTGGTATGCAAAGCAAAATTCTAATATATTATGATTCACTTTTAACAGTGGACGAAATAGAAAAGAATGAAATGCATTGACTCAGGAATTATCCAAATTGTCTTAGTACAAGCAGAACCCATTAAGTAACCACAAGTTAATGCTCTGTATCATCCTGGACCCACCCAGTCATCCCTGTCATCCACACCCACCCAGCCTGTGTGCAGCTCTGAGGCATCCTCATGACTCACCAGGGATGAGAAGAGATGTTGGATTTGATTCCAGTGCCATTACCACTGTGCTCAACCCTTATGCCCTAATGTCCTATGCATATAAAGAGCCAACAAGGAATCACACAACTCAGGGGTTGGTGGGGGTATCTGCAAAGGAGGAACTATGTCATTTATCCGATGGTGGATTCCTGTTCTACAGAGACTGGCATTGAAAAGAGGTGCCTTATTTATTGTTTCTGCCATAGCAGCACTCTACCATTAGATTTAGTTTCTCCAAAAATCAATGTTCTTATGCCCTTTGGTCTTGCAAACTTTATATGCCCCATACAGGGGAACGCCAGGGCCAAGAAGTAGGAGTGGGTGGGCAGGGAAGCAGGGCAGGGGGAGGGTATAGGGTACATTCAGGATAGCATTTGAAATGTAAATGAAGAAAATATCTAATAAAATAAGTTTAAAAAAACAATGCTCTTTCAAAGTTCAAGTATCTCAAATCACTATGGTGATTGTATAGTATAATTGATAGTCACCATCTGCCCTTATGACTGAGAGGTACTGAGATACTCTGCGTGTGACAGTAGTTGCAATATGGAAAATATGCAGCACAATAAACAAGTCATCTTACCTCACGAGACTGTCAGAATACAGCTGGGATCTTAGAGACATAGGAAGTATTTCCAGAAAAGAAGTCAATTGTCCTTCTCACCCAGTTCAACTCTGAAGTCCAAATGCAACTTCCTCACAGCCTCTGACAATGCCCTAGGCAGCCAATCTAGGATCCAAAATAAGCTCTAGGATTCTCCCTAAATACACTGAAAGCTGGTATCTATAGGGGCTTCCATTTCTATGACACTGAACCTACACAAAATGAATCATTTCTGTGCCCAGACAAAGATGGGAGGTCTCTAGAAGGCAGAAATGTTTATTGGTTTATCATAAGCCTAGGATGGGAAGCATCAAGAGGGCTTCTACCTCTTGGCTCCCATGTAAAGAGTGAGCTGGCTACCCCAGCATGGCCTTTCAGCAGCCAAGAAGTATACTAGTTATAGTTCACTTGTCTGTAACTGAACAAGCTAAAGGGAGGAAAGATTTGAATCATAGTTTTGGGACATTCCTCCCTAAGCATCGGACCAAGAAATTCCTGAGTTTCTTTGAATTGAGAGAGGAATAATTTGTTGAGAAATGAGATTTGACTACGAGTTCCACCAGGTTCTATGGATGTGGTTATTTTAGAAGCCCAAATCACAGGGCAGACAGGTGACCCAACTCTTCACCAAAATCCAAGGGAAGTTGAGCCAATTTCTCTGAATCTATAATGTTCTTTCTCTATGTCATTACCATTCCTGGGAGAGAAAAAATTTACCAGTATAAAACACAATATAGTCAATTTTCCTGTGTCCCATTCTACAGATTTAGATACAGTGCATTGAATTCTAATCTCCAAGAACCTGGACTATAACTTTGTGTTATAGAAACCCAAAGCAACCCTGAAATGTCACATTTCCCCCGTAACAAAGTCAGGAAATGTTCCTTCAGTGGGTTATTATTAATAAATTATTGCAAAAAGATTAAGTGATTTGGCAGAAGAACAATGCTTGCTTAAAATACAGTAAAATTAAAACAAAACTTTGGTTTTGGTAGTATCGAGAAGTATATTTGAGAGTCTCATACTGATGTAGTTGCAGTTAGACTCCATTGACTACCAGGTGTCAGCACACTTTCCCTCTCCGCAGCCCTGGATGAGCTCTTCCACCCACAGGCCTCTTGCTGACTTGCACCTGACGCCCTCCCACACTCCCACTGTCCCAAGCATTTTCCCCTCCCATAGGCCTCTGGTTTCCCTCAAAAGTCTCCAACTTTTTCTGGGTGATTAGAGACATTGGCACCACCTTCCCGTTCCCATCCCCATTCACACTGTGCCTACATTATCTCCCACAGGACCCATCCACACTGTGCCTACATTATCTCCCACAGGACCCATCCACACTGTGCCTACATTATCTCCNTGCCTACATTATCTCCCACAGGACCCATCCACACTGTGCCTACATTATCTCCCACAGGACCCATCCACACTGTGCCTACATTATCTCCCACAGGAAAGTTTGTTCATCCCGCCAAGGCTAACACCTGCAAGAAATGCTCTTCATTTTGTTTTCCTCTGCCTCTCTGGATGTCCTACCCCATCATAAAGCCGTTATCCTGTCCCTCTTCAGTTTTACCCTTCCTAAACCATGTACAAGCCCATCATCAGAAACCTCTCTTAGAGCTAGGGGTTTATAGGAGTTTCTGTCCCATATTTCTTTCTCAATTTCTTACCAATAATCTTGAACGGGTCCTTTAATAATTTTCTAAATACTGAGTTCTCCATTATTGGCACCAAGCACCATGCTAGATGTTGGGGAGATAATAAAATACAGGTCATCTTTATTCCTTTTGGTTTGGATCTAGTACTTGTTATAAATGCTGGCAAATTACTAGCACTTGTTACAAGTGTTATCATAAAACAAGGAGCACAAATGGTCTTGGTGCATCTCTGTAATCCCATCACTTGGGACATAAAGGCAGGAAGATTGTGAATTTCTTCAAATTATCCAGAAGATAGCTGGATAACTGTGGAACAAGACCTTGTCACAGAATGGAGGAAAGAAGAAAATAAAGTAAGAAGAAGAAAATAACTAAGGAAGGAAGGAAGGAAGGAAGGAAGGAAGGAAGGAAGGAAGGAAGGAAGGAAGGAAGGAAGGAAGGAAGGCAGGCAGTAAGTAGCTATCGATATATACAGTAACAAGAGACTATTGTAGACAAAATAGAGAAACCTTCCTCCATGAAAGAATAGTTGAGAAATCTAAAAGTCAGTGAGGAGCCCTGGGAAGATTTGTTAAAGAAGAATTCCACCGATGGGACAACCATGATTTTCTGTGGTTCGGAAAATCAAATAGAAAACCATTGAAATATTTTTTTTCTTAGAAAGGAGTGAGAAAATGCCATTCCTTTTAGGTCTATAGAGAAAGAACCAGAGGAAAAGGCAAACATAAGCAGGTACAAACTAGTATAGCAACTTGGCTTGTCAGGTGGCCAAAGTGACAGAAGGTGGGATGTGTAACATCTTACACAGAATCAATGGGATTTGCTGAAGGGCCAATGAAGGGAGAGATAAGGAGGAATAATTGGGATGAGCCTAAGGCTTCTGTTTTGAGCAACTGGATGGATAATGGGGTTCATGAGTACAATAAGAGGGAATACACCAGGGGTTTCACAGGGAACATTGCAGAGGAGGGCATGGAAAGACTGCAAGAGTCAGAGAAACAAGGAGTTTTCTGTGAGATTGTGTAACCTATGAATGTCGGGAGCTACACCCATAAACTCTCCCCAACGTGACCACCTAAATAGGAGCTGAACAAGAACAAGAGTAGATAGCCAATGTAGTAGGAGAAAGCCCAGGAGGTATCAATCCTATAGAAAGAACTACAGGAAATTAAGGAATGCTGAGTCAGGAGAAATAGTCTTCCACAGGGAAGAGCACACAACTGGTCAGCCCTAGAAACATAAACACAAGTAACTTTATACAGACTGAGCAGATACTTAATAAGAGTGTGTATGTGTGTGTGTACATGAGCATATAAACATATGTATGTAGTAAAAATTAATATAAAGATGGCTATATGTCTCAAAAAGAACAAGGAAGGTTTGTAGGAGAGTTTGGAGGGAGAAATGGGAAGGAGAAATGATGTCATCGTATTATTGTAATCTCAAAACTAAAAGAAAGAATTTTGAAAAGGAAAACAACTGTGGTATTTGTCTTTCCATGCCCAGTTTATTTCAGATAAACTCACTATATCCAGAAAATTGGGTAAGAGAGTTTATCGCTCTTCCAGAGGGAGAGAATCCATACTGGGTGATTCATAACCACCCAGGACTCCAGCCTGGAAGGGAACCATAGCCTCTGGCCTCTGTTGGGACTGTACCCACTAGCATATATCTAAACATGTGTATACACACAGACACACACAGACAGACACACACACACACACACTCCTAACTGAAATAGAATCCTTTTTTATTATTTAAAAGTTAGGAATGCATGCCAGGCCAATGAAATTGCTCAGCCAGTAAAATCACTTGCCACCAAGTACAACAAGATGTTTGACTCCAGTGACCTGTGTGACGGAGGGGGAAGGCAACTTCAGCAAGTTATCTCCTGACCTCTGCTTGCATGTGATACCCATTCCTACCCATCTGCTCACACACATTTAAAAATAAATATTTTTAAACTTATTTTTTAAAAAAAGATAGTATGGGAAATTCTTTCCAGAACAATTGGACAAGAAAAGAAATAAGAGGCATTCAGATCAGAAAGGATGAATTAAAAGACTTATTGTTTGCTGGTGACACAATCTTTTCACTGAAAATCTACAGATTATACACATTCATACACACACACACACACACACACTCATGCAGACGTGCACGCACACACCATTAAAATTCCTGTATGCCTCTCTTCCTGTTTTAGTTGGGTGCCTATATCATGCCTCCCTTACTGTCATAATTATCTCAGGACAACAACTATATTTCTTTCCTTTTTGTTCCTCTGCAAATCATAAAATGTATATTGAATGTTCAAGGCTTTAAGAAAATAATAAACAGTCTTATGAAATAAATCATCTTTTGGGGCATTAACTTATAAATCCACAGCGCTGCCTCTTTCATATTAGGGATGATGATCTTCTCTCCCAGATAACTTGCCTTTGAATACACATGGACAAACTGGAGACTGTATTAAAAGGGAGGACAAAATATGCAGGTTATTCCTTCCCTTAAACAAAGAGAAGTGCCTTTATGCGTCATGGAAAATTAAAGCGCAGGAAGAGAATGTGCCAACAAGACTTCTTGCATCCTGATTTAGTGGAGAAGCTGCTTTGTATCCCACTCCTAGGTCCTAACTTCCTTCTCAGGCACTTAAGCTGGATGTTCTGTTGTCCTTGTTTCCAGATCACGCTGACAACCATTGGCTACGGAGACAAAACACCTCTGACATGGCTGGGAAGACTGCTCTCTGCAGGCTTCGCTCTCCTTGGCATTTCCTTCTTTGCACTTCCTGCTGTGAGTAACTTCTCAACAACAAAGCCACTTCAGCTGGGTCCTCACACATTAGTGTGCTGAGGAAGGAATCTATTTCATTGACCAACACTATTATTCTAATAAATGTTGCTTTCTTCCTAAGGGCATCCAGGTAGATGATGTATAAAATAGTATCCCTGAATCTCCAATACTGGCTAGATCTGTATAAACAAATAATTCAGATTGTTTTCATCAACATGCCACTGTTCCATCTTAAATGTTTATAAAGATTTAAAGATAGCTTCGTTTAAACTAATTACTGCAATTTGGTTTATAATGTACACAAATGGAAAGATAGATGTTCACAGGAGTTCTTTCTTCTTCCCAAACACTTGAATGAGAAGCATAAGTGTTGTAAATGTGTCAGATGATTTATACAAGTGTCACAGCCATTGATTTTTTTTTCTTAATGAGCAGTTTCTGCTTTTTGTCAGAATGAAGAACACATTTATCTCCCTCTGGGCTCCTGATTAGTTTCTCTTCAAAGGACAAGGCTTGACTTTCTGGTCATTTCAGCTTCTTGTTTCTTTAAAGGCAGTTAGACATGCCTCTTCCCTCCGGACATCATATTTTTGGCCTCTCCATCTGAGGTGGAGCTGGGCGTCAGGGAGCTGACAGTAAGAAGTGAGGGTCAGCCACAACAGGTGTGCCGAAGAAAAATAGTCTCTTCCTTTTTCCAGGCAGCAGGCATGCCATGTGCCACCTCTGGCAAACTGAAACCTTAGAGCACATTGCCAGAGAAAGCTGAGCGCAGGGGTCAGATGGGGATATTCAGTACCACAGACATTAGATCACAGTGCTTATCCTTTGACAGTAAGTGACCTCAGAGGACACTCCTGCCCTTCCCACACTCAGGTCCCAACTTTCCACTGGCCAACTGGTTCAGGCCCATACCACTCAAAACCGTGGCAGGAGAACGCACAGACTATGTACATACTAGGGTATCATGCCTCAATTTGACTTACATTTCTTCCTAACTCTGTAACGATATTAGTGTGCTAGGACCACTTTGACTAGGTATCACAGACTTGGGGGCCTTGACAATCGAAATTAGTTTCATGGCTCTTAGAGCCTAGATATTGAGATCCAGGAATTACCAGAGCAAGTTCTCTCTAAGAGCTCTAAGAGGGAGCATGCTGTCTGAGCCACCATCCTTGAGGTACTAAGGGAGGCCATAGCTTTATCCTGACAACATTTATATCCAAATTTATTTATTTTATAAGGACATCATTTGTATGATTAGGTCCCCTTCTGATGACCTCATCCTCATGGTGAGGACCCTCTCTGTATTCAAATGACTCACATTCTAAGTACAAGTAGCATATGAATTTGGGGAGACACAATTCAGATCAGTGATTTTTTTTTTTCTTGGTATAGTTCTTCATTAAAATACTGAAAGAAGACTTATGATAAGGACTGGTTGAGTCTAGATAAATACTAGAGTGAATAATGTGATAATATAAATCAAGTGATTACTGTGATTAAAACTAAAGAACTCTCCCTAATTTGTAAGAATATAAAAATATATGTTTCCAGATCCAAAATGGTCATATAAGGCAGACGGGGGAGAATCTCCCATATCAAAAGTAACTTCTTTTTGTTGTTTTGTTTTGAGACAGGGGTTCTGTGTGTAATCCTGGCTGTCTTGACAAGGTTACAGAGCCACCCCATCC
The DNA here is from genome assembly GCF_900095145.1 of Mus pahari. Classification (NCBI taxonomy): domain Eukaryota; kingdom Metazoa; phylum Chordata; class Mammalia; order Rodentia; family Muridae; genus Mus; species Mus pahari. Next base: position 3,098,856 of record NC_034594.1, on the reverse strand, counting down.
AGCCCAAAGGCAGCTTTTATGGGTGTCCCAGCAACCTGGGACAGAACAGAGAAAGACTCAGTCATCAGATTCCCCACAGAAAAATACATCTTTGGAAACAGTAAAATTCAGTCTTGGGTTTCTTCCCCCACCCTCTCACCCCCAGAAAGCAGTATCACAAAATACCTGCTATTTTAAGTTTATATTTACTCTGAGGTCACTGAGATGAATGGACTGTTAAAATATACAGTAGAGGCCAGCAGAAAGGGCACTGCACAGGAAGAGACGTTGGAAACTAGCAGCAAGGGCAGGAAATGAAATTCTGCAATAAGCAAGCAGAGATAATTGTTCAAATATGTGAAGACTCAGGGTCAGGTAGATTCATGGTCAGGATCTCCCACAGTACAAGGCAAGGATCCTATAATGAAGCTCTGAGTCACTACAGGGAGGTTAAACTATGTTGTTGTGTTAGGTTACAGGTCAGAGACTAAGTAGTCATTCGTGCAAATGTTTCCAATACAGTGAATGCCATTTTTATATACAAATTAAATTAACCTATGTAAAAAGAATCCATAAAATATGCTTGTGCTAATCATACCATTTCCTAACAATGCCAAGGGAGGAGGCCTCTCCTGTGCAGTTTTTACTGTGATCTCACTTTAGGTGCTGAGCTGTCGTTTTGTCCTCTGCATCTGCCAGCCAGCAGCCTGATTGAAATTTTGGAGAATGAGTCAGCATTTTGCTGGGAGAGTATCTTAGTCAGGGTTACTCTTGCTGTGATGGAACACCACGACCAAAAGCAACTTGGGGAGCAAAGGGTTAATTTCATTCACAATTCTATGTAACAGTTAATCCTCAAAAGCAGCAAGGGTAGGAATTCAATCAAGGCAGGAACCTAGAGGCAGGAGCTGATGCCTGGGCTGTGACGGGATGCTGCTTACTTGCTTGCTCCCCCTGGCTTGCTCACTCTGCCTTCTTACAGAACCTGGGACTACTAGCCAGGGGATAGTACCATCTATAATGCGCTGGGACCTCCCCATCAATCACTAATTAAGAAAATGCCCTACAGGCTTCCTTACAACACCATATTATAGAAGCATAATTAACTGAGGTTCCTTCCTCATTGTGTTAAGTTGATAAAAAGTTCTTCAGCACAGTTGACCTCTTGCCACCTTGCCACACAAACAAATCACTGCTAAGCCACATTACCCTTCTGGTTCATCCCAAAGATTACACATTAATATTGATATTACAATTTAAAATATTTTCAAACTTAAAAGTTCCACAGTCTTGAAAAATCAAACACTTTAAAACGTCAGTCTTTTAAAATAAAATAAAAAATAAAATAAATTAAAAAAAAAAAAAAAGCCCAAAGTCTTTGCTAAAATCCAAAGTCTCTCAACTGAAGGCTCCTATGAAGTCAAAAATAAATTAAATACTTTCTTACTTCGAGAGGAAAGAACCAGGTCATAGTCACAATCTGAACAAAGCTAAACCAAACTCCAACTATGTAAATAATTCAATATCCAATGTCTGGGATCCATGAGCTTCTGATCTTCTCCGGAGGACGTGGGTCACTTCTCTAACTCTGCCCTCTGAAGCACACACAGCTTGTAGTCTAGGCTCCCAGGGCTCCACTCCACAGCTACTGCTGTTCCTGGTGGTCATCCCATGTTACTGGCCATCTCCATACTGCTGAGGTCCCATGCCACAACTGGGCTGCACTTTCACCCATCGGTAGCCTTAATTGGGCTATGTTTAGGTACTCCACCCTTGTCACACAGTACCAAGCCTCAGCTGTTCTCCTTGACCCCTTCATGCCTTCAAAACCTACCTCAGCTGCCAGCAAGAGGGGCAGCCTTGGCTGCCTCCGGAAGACAGCTTCTGTGTGCTGACTCTGAGGAAACACTTCCCAGAAGACTTCACTTCAGTAAAACTGGTCTCTTCAAGTCACAGTTGGTTCTACAGCTCCACCTGACCAGAAACCACAGATCTTTACACAAAAAGCGGTAGTGTCTTTGCTTCCCTCTGAAACTTCACAAGCCAGGCCTCCACCATCTTCTGCATTGCTCTCAACATTCTTATCTTTCAAGCTCTCCAAAACAGCTCACTTAGCTCCTAATGAACACTCAATGGCTTTTCTAGCCCAGAGTTTCAAAGTCCTTGCACAATCCCAGAACAATCATGTCATAGAAATACCTCACTATTCAGGTACCAACTTCTGTCTTAGTCTCTGTTCTATTGCTGTGAAGAGACACTATGACCAAGGCAACTCTTATAAAAGAAAGCATTTAATGGGATGTTTGCTTACAGTTTCAGGGGGTCAATCCACTATCATCATTGCGGCAGGGGACACAGGGGCAAGTATGTCACTGGATCAGTGGCTAAGAGCTACATCCTGATCCACCAGCAGAGAAGGAATCTGGGGTTGCCATGAGCTGTTTAATGCTCAAAGTCCACCCCATGATACACTTCCTCCAACAAGGCCACACCTCCTAATCCTTCTGAAATACTGTCACTTCCTAATGACTAAAGCATTCAAATACACAAGCCCACGGGGGCCATTCTTATTCAAATCAACACAGAAAGGTGAAGAGGATTGTGTGCCTCTCTTCTCTGGGGTTCCCACAACCCAGGAAACTCAATGGCCATGGTGTCCTATCTTACCTTGACAGCAGAAGAACTCTGTTGCACCTCACAGGATCAACAGGCCAGAATCAAATCCAATGTAGGCTACCTCCTCCAGCTCCCCTCAGACCTAGGCTCCTGAGCTCCTACAGGCTGACCAGACTTCCCTACAGCAGCCTTGCAAACCAGACTTGCTCACTCCTCGTGCTGCATCCCCTAGCTATAAGTCGCTTTTATTATGAAGAAATTGGGATTTATAGAAATTGAATCCCTTTAGATATCCAACTGGCTTAAAAGTTCAAGGCAATAATTAGTTCTGCTTGATTTGAAATATTAACTATTACACAAACATGTTATCTACTATCTGCAATCATTAAAAATATTAACAAATATAATAATAATATATTAAAATCTAAACAAGAGTTAAAAGTCAGCACATGGGTGGTTGCAATGTTGAGGGTGAAAACTGGGCTCCTTGAAGTTGAATGATAAGGAAGTGGTAAACATTTAAAATTTTTGTCAAGTTATTTCTTCCCACTTGGCATTTATTGGCCTAGAATAAAATCTTAAAACCTAAAATTTTAATTTCTGTTATCCTAGAAAATTAATGAAAATCAATCTGAAGGAATTTGCTTCTATTACCAGGATTGGTAAACATATTAGAAGATGAAGCCATGTTGCATCTGTGTTTACAACATAACAGACATCTGTGAAGAGATGCCGACTGTATGTGAACAGAGTCAGGGAACAGTTGAGGTAGAGAATAATGAGACAGGGAGCAGACCTGCTTAATAACTGCTGTAATGTGTGGTCTGGCACAGGGGACTTGTAGTAAACAGTTGCCAGCTACTAAAATACACTTCAAAGTAATACCATGTGATTTTTAGTGCCATTTTCTATTGCTTAGTGGATACTAAATTATTCTATGTAGGGCCCCTGTCTGTTTCCAAAAGGAGATTAACTCTGAAGCCCCTTATTCATATATTTAGTATATTTAGTACTCAAAATGATGTCTATTGCTTTTAACCCAATGTTTATTTTAAAAGCCTAAATTATGATCAGAATAAATAATATAAAATTAAACTCAAATAAAGATACATATTATAAAGCTGATGTGTGTTCTCTCCTACATGTTTATACTTAATGGGAAATAAAGTTAGGGGAAGAACCGGCTGATCTTTCCCAAGTAGTCTCATTAACAGACAAACACAACAGTTTCAAATGACCAGAGTGGATCTGGATTTGGAAGTAGAGAGAGAGTATTTGTGATTCCAAGTGAAGAAATATTATTTAATTCTACAAACCAGGGTATACAAAGCAGCTTTTACAAAGCTTAGCTTATGTAATCACAACCCCTATGAGATGGAGATACTGGGCAGTATGAGGCCTGCACTGAAGGAGAGAGAAAGCAGAACTCATGATTTGATTGCTTGTTTCAGGGCACAGTCATTCATCCTAATTAATAGTAAAGAGGGCAGTGCATACTAGTAGGAAATGGTATTATCTTACAATTCTGTATTTTAAACATGACTGCACTACCTGCTGTCTGGTTATTGTCACCAATGTGCTCAGAATTGTGAAATCTCAAGATGGAAGGTCAAGGGCTATCTAGGGCCCAAAAATATCCTAGTCAAGTTGTCACACAGCTGAGACTTAGTACCCTCTATCGATAAAATAAAATATTTTTTTAAACCCACCACTTCTCCAAGAGATAAAGATGGTTGGGCATTTCTTGCCTGCAGAAGATACTGACAGTACTAAGAAGATACCCAACTCTAACCTAAGGGTTAGACTCCTTGAAGTTTAATAAAAGGCAAATAATTTATAGCTAGCAAGTGAAATCCACAGACTTGAAAGCACTAGAGCTCCCAGCATCATACTAATGAAGTCAAGAACACAGGAAAAGCCCAGAGACTGTATTTAGCAATCTCTGAATGTGAACCCAAGGTTGGGACAAAAGGCATCTTGATTTCACAGACATCAGCCCTAAGCAAACTCAAAAGAGAGGTAAGCCTCAAAGAACCAGATTTTTTGCAGTTCAAGATAAGCAGAAGGAAATCAAGCAGCAGCAGCAGCAGCAGCGCATCCAGGACGAGAGAGGGCTCAGCAGTTGAGTGCATGCCCACTCTTGTAGAAGGAAGTCTGGGTTCAGTTTCTAGCACCCACACTGAACCATATTCGATCGCCCTCATCTCCAGTTCCCAGGGACCTGAATCTATCTTCAGGAATCCTCTTCCCTGGTCACATACATGCATACACATATGCACATAATTTAAACTAAAATAAACCTATAAAAAAAAAACAAAATAAACTTGAAAGTGACATAAACAAAGGAGGGTATATTAATCTTTTCAACTCCACATTCCAATTAGGCAAGCCAAAACCAGAATAGGTAAAACATGCTGAAAGGGCTGGGTTAAAAGTGAGGAAAACAGGGATGGGTATGTCAGTGAGTCATGCTCTTGGTTTTGTTGTTGTTGTTGTTGTTTTAGGGGGTTGTTTGGTTTTTATTTTTCATACAGACAAGCTAGATCTCCAGCTCCAAGCCTGACAGCCTCTCTTTAATGGCTAAGCTGCAATAGATCTAAAACCACACACTCCCCCCAATTTTTTCCAGATATTCTCCATGACAGATGATGTACAACCCCAGAGTCTCATCAGTGTTAAAAGTAACCTGATATCTACAAGAGCAAGACTTTAAATCTCCCAAATTCAAAACCTAGCCCAGTCCAAAGCAGAGTTCATGCTCCTAAGTTCTATCATTTAGGATCACTTGCTTGAATTTAATGATCATTTCTATCTCTAAGTGTGATGCTTTTTCTGATACCTGAAATTGATTAATGATAATTAATTTCCAATTGATCTACTACAGAACAAGAGTCATTATCTTTGGACAGTATTAACCAAGAGCTCGCCATTACCTGGCAGTATTGTAATGAAAATAGTGGGTTTTTTTAATAGGCAATACACTGATTATCAATGGATTACATACTGTTATTTCTCTTTCTTTTTCTAATTCATTGTAGAAGTGTTTAAGATATTAGTTCTTTAAAATGCTACCATTTTGTATTTTGTTCCAGGGCATTCTTGGCTCAGGTTTTGCATTAAAAGTACAGGAACAGCACCGCCAGAAGCATTTTGAGAAAAGAAGGAACCCAGCTGCCAATCTCATCCAGGTACATCCATGTCAGCCTAGTAGGCAGAAGGCAACATCTGCCTGCAGAGCTGCTTCCTGGGTCATTTTCCAATTGTCGTGCTTCATTGCATCCTAGAGCTGTTTACTATTTGGCCTTTAAAAAAAAAGTCAAACTTTAATGAACCGTCTTGAATTTGGGCAGGTGTTGTCCCTTTCCCAAGTAACAGCAACAGAGCATGTTTCCCGGATAACGTTCTATGCATTATTGAGTCATTAACTGGGACCACCAGCACTGTGTAGAGGTCACTGGTCCTGTTACTTGGAAGGACCTACTGCATTTTATGAATCACTGTATGAAGCATAATTGGTCATTATGTGATGGAGCAGAGTGCAGTATCTACCCTGGCACCCTGTGACTTTCTCTAGCCTGTTATATATAACTGATGTGAAGAATATACATGTATAGAATGTTGAGGCTTAGTGTCTGTAGAATTGCTTTTAATGCTATGCAGGGAGATGGCCTAAAGTGCATTAATGTCTGCACTAGCGGTACAGTAGAGGTATGGCTATCTCCCATGTCTTTGAGAATTAGATAATAAGCATGTTGTTTGAAGCTAGTGTACAATACATGGGGTTTGTGTTAGCATTTCATTTTTTTTTTCTCAACAGCTTGGGATTTGTGTTATTTTTCTAAAATGTTTCTATTTTGCCATTCACTTTTGTTTGCTTTGTTTTGTTTTGTTTGTTTCCTTGTGGTTTTGCTTTGTTTTAGTGGTTGGTGGTTTTGTTTGTTGGGGGTTGTTTTGTTTTGTTTTGGGGTTTTAGTTTTGGCTTTGGTTTTGGTTTGGATCTACACTAGCGGTACAGTAGAAGTATGGCTATCTCCCATGTCTTTTGGGAATGGAACTTGGTTAAGAATCACAAGGTATTTCTTTTCTACATCAATGACATGAAGTAATTATTGTACAAAGGGCACAAAGGTCCTACAACCGAAGGTTATCTCTCTGCCTGACAAGCAGTCGAACCTCGAGGGTTTGCACCTGAGGATGCTGGGATGCATATATGAGACACTAGGGGAGCTGTTTCCATAAGAATATAGCAAGCACATTGCTGTAATTTAGATCTCAGATTGGAGTGGCTGAACTACTCAGTTGCAACCACTGTGAACTGTTCCATTAGCTTTTGCCTCTGTCTCTGGCATGTGGTACATCCAGCAGAAATGAAGCTAGAAAGAAAACCGTGTAGCTTAATCATATCCTGAAAGAAATCTGTGAAAGAAATCTGTATCTAAGGACTAAATAAGGGCGCTAGCTTTAAACGTATTGTTTTAAAGCTGTTTATAAGCAATGGACCATTGGGTATGAGTTCCAAGGCAAACCATTGACAGTCACTATTTTTACAAGGGTTTAAAAAAAATAAATAAAGGCCAGTTGGTGGGAGTACATGCCTTTAATCCCAGGAAACAGGGGCAGGCAGACCTCTGTGAGTTCAAGGCCAGCTTGATCTAAATATCTAGTTCCAGGACAGCCAGGGCTACACAGAGAAACCCTGTCTCAGAAAACAACAAAACCAAGACAAAAGATAAATAAATGAGGGTTGGAAATATGACTGAGCAGAGAAGATTGCTGGTTGTTATTCCAGAGGACCCTGGTTCAGTTCCCAGCACCCACATGATGATTCATGTCTATCTGTAATTCTAACTCCCTCTGGCCTCTGCCAAGCATTTACATGGTACACAGATATACATGCAACCAAAACACTCATACACATGAAAATAAATAAACAAAACTGATCTTAAAAGATCACAAATGAATAAGTAAAACTGCTTTCTTGCAGAAAAAGTCCCTAAGTTCACAGAAGCTTAAGCTCTTTTGCCCGGAACTAGAAATGTAGTTCAATGACAAATGGACAAGTGCTTCTGTGACCTCTATAAGGCCCTTGGTCAAATCTCCAGGATACCTACAGATTTTTAGTTTTCTTTTTGTTTGTAGTGGGGCAACAAACCCTATCAATGTATAGAACCAATAAAACATCCCACAGAGGGCTGGAGAGATGACTCAGTGGAGTTAAGAACAGATTGCTCTTCCAGAGGTCCTGAGTTCAATTCTCAGCAACCACGTGGTGGACCAACCATCTGTAATGGGATCTGATGCCCTCTTCTAGTGTGTGTCTGAAGACAGCTGCAGTATACTCATATAAATAAAAAAATAAATAAATCTATTTTTAAAATAAAAAACATCTCTCAGATATTTAATCTCCTAGAATGTGAGCTGCTCTATCAGAAAGCAACACCACGCAAAAGTCTCCTGTGCACATCAACTGTGACAATCCAGAGCTGTGCTGTCAATACAATAACCATTAGCTCCATGTCACCATTTAAAGCTAAGCGAATTAGAGATTTAAAATCTGACTTCTATGGTGAGACTAACGCACATCAAGCGTTCAGTACCTTTAAGTGGCTATTAGCAGCTATGGTCCCTAGGATGAATCTCCAGGAATCACAACAGGGACTTGTCTCAATGGTTGCATCCTTATCAGTTACTGACTCATGAGGAACAGTTTCCAACTGCACTTCAAAACAAATTGTTCTCCCTGCAGCAAATCCTTAGAGAAGTGGAATTTATATGTCTATTGCCAAAGCAAGCCATCCCATAGTAGGTGTGTATGTCAATGGAATAGTTAGGTCAGGGGCCTTGAGCTCCACTGATGGTAACTTGAGTATGTAACATAATCTGTGATTAGGAAGTGAACTTGTAAAAATGAAAGTAATGATAAAGGGAATCACTAATTTTACTTAAAGTTCCACATCATTTGAGCACAAACTCTAAGACTTAAGATGGCTAAGGATGCCTTAAAACCTGTGATTTAGCTCCAGGAATCAAAAAGTGAATTTGCTACTTTAGGAAATGGCTGCTCACTCGCTCTAATGAAATGGATTTACTTAAGCTGCATAAGAATAACGTACTATTTATTTTATCATTGCATCGCCCTTATGTAGTCTTTGAACAGAATCCAGAGGTTTAATTAGATATTGTAGAAATCTATTTTTTAATTGAGATATGAATTTTTGAATGATAGAGTAGAGTGGAAATCAAGCTTCGTTCACTGATCCTTTCATTGCTTACCCCATAAACCTGGCTGAATATACAAAGCAGAAAGACCAAAGGCAATATCATTTGTCTTGTCTGAGCCACACTCTTGCCACCAGCAAGTGAGATGTTCAAGTTGCCTTGTCATTTGATTGGGAAAGAACTAAATTAACCAGCATCTCAGGGATTTAGAGGAAAAAAAAAGTTTAAAATCCTAGAAGCTCGAAGCAAATTTAGCTCTGTCAATACCTTTGTGGGATTCATTTAAATTAACTTTTCAAGTGGAGCAGTCTGGGAAAAGAAGTCAGCTCTCAGTAACATTCTGAATACCTGCCCAAATGTTACAACTTTTATTAATAATGCCTAAGACTCACTGAGCGTTTTTTAGTTTGCAGAGTGCTTCCAACACATTATTCCACTTAATCATCAAGACAGCCCAGTCAGAGCCAGGTCTAAATCCTGACTTTTGGGTCCAAATCCAATTTTGGAAAATTTCATACATGTATACAAATTACCTTGATTAGATTCATCCTAACTTCTTTCTTTCTACTCACCCTGCCCCCCACCAACACATCTCCCTCTCAACTTGCTTTTCTACAACCTACTGAGTCCAATTCATGATATCTGTATGTGCTGATTATTCAAGCTGATGCATTGTCTCTCATGTTTCAGTCACAGAGAGCAGATTCAAAAATGGGATAGATAGAAAAGTATGAAAGCAGAAAAGAAAATATAAGGAAACACCAGGTTGTAACAGCATCTCAGAAAGTGAAATAGAAAGATAAGAAGGAAAGAAGGAAAGAAGGAAAGAAAGAAAGAAGGAAAGAAGGAAAGGAAGAAAGAAAAAAAGAAAGAAAGAAAGAAAGAAAGAAAGAAAGAAAGAAAGAAAGAAAGAAAGAAAGAAAGAAAAGAACATAATTCAAAAGAAGGACCATTTCTTGAGGTCTCAACCAGAGTACAGGGAAACTAAGGAGAGGGTTTCAGCATGGAAATAGTATACTATGATTTTCTAGAACGGGGGGGGGGGGGCGGGGCAGGAGTAGCCACCGTAAATGACCCAAAACTGCCTGCACTACGAACCAAAGGCCTCATACCAAGATTATCACAGAGAGACAAGAATGCTTGTATCAATCAGGCATCTTATATGCTTTCTGAACTGAGCATATCCAAAGGGTGAAGATCAACAGACACTGGATATTTCACAAGAACCCAATACTTAAAACTCATGGTAACAAGTTGATTAGGAAGAAAAAGTACTTGCAACCTGGCATTCTATACCAAGCCAACCCATTCATGGAGTGTGCGAACAATACAAAAATGTCTAAAAGCATTTAAGGGCCCCAAAATTTACCTATTGTCCCAGTTTGCTTTCTTTTGCTGTGATCAAACATCATGACCAAAAGCAACTTGGAGAAGAAAGGTTTTATTTTATTCATATGTCCCTGTCACAGTCCACCATCTAGGGAAGTCAGGACAGGAATCTGGAGTTGAGAACTGAAGTAGAGGCCATGATGGAATGCCAACTACTAAGTTGCTCCCCATAGCTTTCTCATCCTGCTTTATAATGCCTCCTAGGACCACCTGCCCAGGGATAGCATCTCCCACAGTGGGCTGGACACTTCATAGCAATCATTAGTCAAGAAAATGCCCTGCACACTTGTCTGCATATGATCTAATGGGGTACCTTCTCAGTGAGGGGCAGGGGTATCAGCAGAGGGAGCATGAGCTGAGCAGGCTCACAGACAGTGCTGCCAGAGTAGAGCAAATGGAAGTGGAATGGAGAGATTCCATGATGCCTTTAACCCCAGGGATTTTCTGTTTCTTTGGGAAAGAATGGGAATGACATAACTTTGTAATAGTTAATAATAGCAAATCAAAAATTCAAAAGCAAATATGAGACATGAGCAGTCTATTTTATTTGTATTCCTTAATTGAAAAAATGGTTAATACCACCTAACATTGAAATAGGAGAATAGATCTTAAAAGTAGGGATTCTTAGAGGTGGAAAAAAAAAGTATAAATCAGAAGGAACCTAAATCAACATACCACAGAGATGTTTGCACTTATCCATGTTTGTTGCAACACTATTTACAATAACCAAGCTACAAAGAAAATCTAGTATCCACCAACAGATGAATGAATAAGAAAAACTGAGATAAATACATACATAGACATAGACATAGACATAGACATAGACATAGACATAGACATAGACATAGACATAGTGTTTTGTTCAGCCATGAAAATCAAAATTATATCATTTGTAGGAAAAAGGATGAGACTAAAATTCATCCAGCTAAGCACAAGCTATACTGCAAACAGAGCCTATATTTAAACAAATGAATCGATAAATATATGTATATCATGAATGTAAAGAAATAAAGAGGACTATTAAAGGGAAGCAGGGAGTCATGGGATGGGCGAGAGGAAACAAAAGATCATCTTGGAAGGCTGAACATGAGCCGGACACTTGACATGCACACATGAAGATGCCATAACACAAAGTGTTATTTAGTACATCCATTAATAAAATAGAAATTATGCAAGAATTGAAGAGCATGGACGGAGAAGTGATTGCTCACTCTTTCAGGACTGCTATTTTAAAACACGCACTTTAAAAAATGTGAGTTCAGTATTAGTCTACCTTTAGACGGTCAGCTGAAATTTTCTGGACTATTTTTAGAAAGAGTCTAAACAATACAAACTGAATAGTCCCCACACAGGCTTTGTGCTTTCAACTCTAGACTAAAGTTCAAATTTGTTTACCTGCCTACACTACCACAATCGCCCAATAAATAGTAAGTTTGGTTTTTATTTGCACTCTATCAACTTGTCCTTCACAGTTACATATGCTATGTGAAATGGTTAATTTGGATCCACAGGGATCCCTGGAAGGGACTATTTTATTTTATACTCTGTGATTTGAACTTTAAATACAGGAACATCGGGTACTGATCATATGAATGAGGACTTACATTTCAATTGCTAGAAGCAATTAGTAGAAGTCAAGGGCAGGAGGAAGTTATTGAGAGCATAGGATTATGTGGAAAACACATATAAGTAACATAAACAGACTGAGTAGGCTCTGTTTAGGAAATAAATGTGTTGTTCTTCCTATGGGGTTGCACTCCCCTTCAGCTCCTTCAGTCCTTTCCCTAGCTCTTCCACTGGGGTCCCCTTGTTCAATCCAATGGTTGACTGTGAGCATCCACATCTGTATTGGTCAAGTGCTGGTAGAACCTCTCAGGGGACAGCTGTACCAATCCCTGTCCGCAAGTGCTTCTTGGCATTAACAATATTGTCTGGACTTGGTGTCTACAGATACAAGTGGAGGGGAGAAGAGATGGGGGATTTGTGGAGGGGAAACTGAGAAGGGGGATATTACTTGAAACTTAAACAAATAAAATGATTAATAAAAAAGGAAATATATGTCATATATGCATATATACACATATATGCATTATGTATGTACATATATATGTGCATATAAACATATGTATGCATACATACATATATGCATTTATGTATACACATATATATGCATATACATATATTTGTGTAACAACATTAATGAAAGAAGAGGCCATGGATTTCAAAGAGAGCAAGGAAGGGTGTGTGAAAGGTATGGACAGAGGAAAG
>NC_034594.1:3062017-3086295 GCF_900095145.1 Mus pahari | reverse complement strand
AGAGGGAGAGGGAGAGGGAGGTGAGGGAGAGGGAGAGGGAGAGGGAGAGGAAGAGGAAAAGGAAAAGGAAAAGGAAAAGGAAAAAAGGGGGGAAGTGCTGTGATTGGCATCGCTAAAACTAAAGGCATAATAAAACAAACATGAGAGTAGTACAACTGACCCTCTCTATCTCCATGTTGCTCTTCAACAAATCTCAGTTCTGGAACAGATGTCCCCTGACCCTTCTCTGTGTGTTACTTACAAAGCATCTTTTACAAGAGAAGATGGAACCAAGAGCTCAGATATTAAGCTCAATTTGATAGAAAAAGATCAAAAAACTAAGTCATATTGTAAAAGCAAGCCTTCAATTTTCCATCCCCCAATGGTTTATGAATTTGACAGTTACTCTTTGACCCCTCCCTGCCCCCCCTTTGACCTCTCCCTGTCCCCCCCCTTTTTTGGTGTATTTTTGTTGTAGGTTTTTTTCCCACTAACGTTGAATGGACCCAGCGTGTCCATTATCTAGTTGTACAAAGTCTTACTTTCAGATCTGATCTCACAGATGTGCCATGCCTCTGTGGAAACTGTTCAGTTAACATAGCCAAGTATACTTTCCCATCAGCTGAGCATCACTGGACCTCACAACCTTATTAAGTCCACCCTATAACCGCAGCACTTAAGAGGCTGACGTTGGCAATCACCACACATTCAAGGCCAGCTTGTGGTATAATGGTGAAACTTAGTCTCCCACAACCAAAATGGCTAATAATAGCAAGATGTCTGTGTTTTTGTTGGTTATTTTAGTCACTCTAAGAACTTTATGTCAACAACCCCAAACACTAAAATTTCAGGACAGTAAGATGGCAGTTGCCTTACTGCCTATAAGATGTCGAGATGCTTAGCACAGATTTCCACAGATGTGTCAGTTAAATCAACACAAGCCGTGTGGGTAAGCATTCAGGTAAAAAATCCTGCTTGAAAAAATATGTAAGAAAAAGAGAAAAGAAAACTTAATATCTCAGGTTCTACTGTGTCTTTTTCTAATTTTTCATCTCACTTCCTAAATATTTCACTGAAGTATAATGTGCAGGTAAAAATGAGTCCATTTCCTAAGAGAACTGAGCAATGTCAATTAACCCACACTCAGAAAGACAAAATATGAGTTCTTGAATACCCTCTCTCCATCACTATCCCGCCAGGGGAAACTACTATGCTACCTCTTAACAGAATAGAGTATTTTCTCACTTTCCCAACTTTATAGAAAGCACTCCTCTATAACTCCTCTATAAACATGTCCTGTTTATAGCACATGAAATTACTCATAGGAAATCCATCCATACTGTCAAGCATAGTGACAGTGAACTGTTGCTATGTAGACACATTGTACCACGTGACCTTATTGCAAGGCTTCTATTTACACAACTATTGATAGATGTGTGGGAATTTCCAGCTGTAGCTAAATATATTGCATACCTTTTTGTGAACATATTTAAGCATACCTATTGTGGTTGCCTGAGGATGACTATCTATATCATAATGTATTTATACCTTTAAATTCAGTAATATCACCTGACAGTTTTCCAAAGTCATTATTGCAATTTTTTGTTGTTGTTCAACTCAATGATATTCTTTTTTTTTATTACTAAAATTATAATGGTTTTATTTTCTTTTTTTTATTATTATTATTTTCTTTATTTACATTTCAAATGCTATCCCGAAAGTTTCCCATACCCCTCCCCCCACCTCTGTCCCTACCCACCCACTCCCACTACTTGGCCCAGGCCTTGCCTTGTGCTAGGTCATATAGAGTTTGGAAGACCAAGGAGCCTCTATTCTCACTGATGGCCGATTAGGTCATCTTCTGCTACAAATGCAGCTAGAAACGCAACCCCAGGGGGTACTGGTTAGTTCCTGTTGTTGTTCCACCTACAGGGTTGCAGCCCCCTTCAGGTACTTGGGTACTTTCTCTAGTTCCTCCATTGGGGACCCTGTGTTCCATCCAGTAGCTGGCTGTGAGCATCCATTTCGGTGTTTACCAGGCACTGGCATAGCCTCACAAGAGGCCGCAATATCAGGGTCCCTTCAGCAGTATCTTGCTGGCATGAGCATTAGTATCTAGGTTTGGTGGCTGATGATGGGATGGATTCCGAATGGGGTACTCTCTGGATAGTCCATCCTTTCATCTTAGCTCTAAATTTTGTCTCTGTACCTATAACCTTTCATGAGAGTTATGTTCCTTATTCTAAGGAGGAATGAAGTATCCACAAAAGGTCATCCTTCTTGATTTTCTTCTGTTTTCCTTAATGTGACTCAATGATATTCTTAGAAAATAGAATGTAATTAGATTGTTTTTCCTTCACTGTGTTTCAAGATGATGGTTATAGAGTAGGGATGTGGCCCCACTCAGATGAGTCTGCCTCAGGAGACAGAAAGCTCTAAGTAATGCATCACAACACAGGGTTTCTCCAAAGAAATTGGAGCAAATGATTAGCCTTTTATTTTGACTCATTTGAAGGCTCAATGCAGAATAAATAAATTTTCCACACCCAGCATAGGAAGGAATTGCAGTTGATTTCTCAATGCGTAGAACAGTTCTTCAAAGCCCAGCCATCAAGCAGTCAGGAAAAAAAAAAAATCTCCAGTGGATGTTGTGGGTTCTGACCAAGAGTCCATCAACTGAAGACACTATCTCAACCTTCCCAACCTCGACCGAAGCTCTTTACCTGACACTCCTTGTCTCATCTACAAAACATGACTCTGAATTCACACCTCGGTTGTAAGGACCGTTTTATATTCCAGGAATGATTATGTAATGTAGACAAGCCTATGTTTTACATCAAAGGCTATAAACATTTTCTTGATGATAATATTAACTCCGTGCACACTTTTCAGTTATAATCTGAGAGAATATTTTTCCCTGTGTCTTGTTTAGGAAATTTTTTTCGATCAGTACCACTTTTTAAATGTATTTTATTTTTTTACTTATTCACTTTACATCCCATGTACCTCCCAGTCACCCCCTCCCACAATCCTTCCTCCATCCCCCGCCCTTTCTCCTCTGAGCAGGTTAAACCTTAGAAGTGTTGTGTAATTCAACTTACAGAGTCCACTAATTAAATCACCACTGCTTCTAGATGTTGGTTTATTCGTTCACTGGTTTTCATGTTGACTTCTTTGCCTCCATCCTGTCAAATAAGACAACTAAACAGAAGTCCCTGAAATGCACACTTATGATCAGACAGTTGAACCTGTATCTAGAACATTAGTATTCCTGTTACTTGTTAATCATCCCTGATTTTGTATGTATCAGATAACATACCATTTCCCTCCTCACCATTTCTAAATTTGTCTTGTCTCATTGTTGAACACTTGTTTGAAAAGACGTTCTGATGTGTACAACTACCCCCTGAAAGTGCCAAAGTAGCCTGGGTGTCTGCTTCTTCCTCTGGACACATGTCAGGGCTACACTAAGGAGGAAAAGATTCGGGCTGGTGAGATGGCTCAGTGGATAAGAGCACCCGACTGCCCTTCCAAAGGTCCAGAGTTCAAATCCCAGCAACCACATCGTGGCTCATAACCATCCGTAACAAGATCTGATGCCCTCTTCTGGAGTGTCTGAAGACAGTTACACTGTACTTACATATAATAAATAAATAAATCTTAAGGAAGAAAAGATTTGTAGTAACTAAATAATTGTCCTTTTTTTTCCATTCTGTTTCCTGCTCTTTCTTGTGCTCCTGGGTGCCACTTGCAGTGCGTCTGGCGTAGTTATGCAGCTGATGAAAAATCTGTTTCCATTGCAACCTGGAAGCCACATCTGAAGGCCTTGCACACCTGCAGCCCTACCAAGTAGGTATCAGTGGGACAACTGGTGCTGGAGTTGAGTCTTTTCTAGTTTGTTAAATGAACCACATGTGTGCAGAAAAGTCTCACTCTGGGACTTTATTCTCTCTGTTGCTTTTAAAGATGTTTAAACTATTTAATAGCAATTCAACCGTAAAACCAAATGGAATTGGCATCGTTCCTTAACAACCACAGGCCATGACCAAAGTCTTAAAGAATATGACTTATACAGAGATATGGTAGTTTTCTAATGTCTCTTCTTATAAAGCAACGGGTCTTGAAAAACAAAGATCACTTGACGCATCACATAATTTTACAGGGAGATTGCTTGGAATCTTACATACACACACACACACAAACACACACATGTGCGCATGCACAAGCATTCACACACTAACTCACTCACATACACCCATACATCATAGTTCTCATCTCTGGGACATTTTCTGGATATATGTAAAGAAGGAAGAATATTTGGAAAGCTATTGGAGGGTCTCTAGTGACAGAAGGCCGTTGTCTATTACATGTGATTATCTGCCTTCCCACTTAACTCCAGTTTTGCATTAAAAGTCATCCCAAGGTCTGGAAAAACGTAATAATGAGTCAGTTTCTCCAAGTGCCTCGCTTAGAGTGTTGTTCATATACCATTCCTATCCTCTTCCCTGTGTTAAGTGGGGGCAGAGGCAAAGAGGATGGAGTCAAGCCACTGCCTCCATCCATCCTGTTCCCTTGAGCCCATCAGCCATGCCTTCCCTCACTTCTCCCCACAACCTTCTGTTCCAGCCTTACTTACTGAAAAAGAATGAGTGATCTGAAGGACTCAGCAGTCACTGGTACCATGCATGAAACCTGGGCGCCCGACACAAACCACCCTGAGATACCTCGTTGTTCTTGAGGTTCATAATCATTACAGTTATTATTGTCATTCTTTTATAAATCAGTGAAATGTGACAGAAATCGTGCCCTTTTCCCAAGTATAATATCCAGTACACACACACACACACACACACACACACACACACACACACACAATCAGAACTATGCCTACAAATTTAATAAACTCTCATACTCCCTGAAGCCAAGTTCAGAACCTTTGCTTTAGAGAGAAAACCTACTTCAGTCAAGTTTCTGTTTATGAGAAGAATAATTTATAATAAGCTACAGACTGGCTTTACTTAAAACTAACTAGCTTTTTGAATGCAAGCTGATGCAATGCAAAAGGCTGAAACTTCTTTACATCTACAGGGTAGGTTTCTCCTCAGCACTCATATTGCAGTGATTCTGAGAGAGAGTGCATCCATTCATCTGTGTAGCCATTCTGCGAGTGCTCATTGAACACTGACTGTGCCCAAGGTTGTGTTTCCATGGCTAAGCAGGAAGCAGTCAGGAAAAGAAAAAAAACAGAGTAAGTTGGTCTCACAGCTCAGGAACTAGACCCCCAAAGATGCCAAGAATAGACAGTAAAAGCAAATATTATGAAATGAACATAAGCTTTAAAGAGAAATGTTGATAGGAAAGCAACTTAGGGCTCATCGGGATTAAAGAAATTATCATTGTCAACTCTACTAGCACCACTACTAACAATGACATTTTTGTTGCTAAATAACAGCAGACATGCACTCTGGCTCCCCCATCAATCTGGGGATGTGTTTAGTTGATCTCACTCCCCATTCTCATATCAAAGAGTAGGGTGAAAGATGGGTCTAGGAAACAACTCTTCGAATCTGGGAGATGCAGAGAGAATTGGCCCCCTGAACCCTCTTCACACTTGCCAAAGTTATAAAGGATACACTTCTTTTCTCTTTCCAGGCCATGATTTTCCTCTTATTTACACTATACATGAGCAATCTCAATCATCTCGTTTACAAAGCCTTTTAAAAAGGGGGATTTATACAGGAAAGTATTTTCCTGATTTTTCTTCTCAAAATGGGTGAAGGCTATACAAAGGGTGAAACCCAGGGAAATATGGTATCTCAAAGAATGATTTGGATATTTTAAGAAGTTGTGGGAAATTACCAAGCTGTGGAGGTGTTATGGGTTACATCGAGAAGTCACAGTTTAGACAGTAGCTGATATACTGCCTCCCCATTTAGCTGTAACACGGAGACACACGAGAAGAGAAATTTCAGATAGATTTTCTGTGCACTTTATTTACTGCAAGGCAATTCATTCTTCATATAAAAGAAAAATAATCTACTTCAGTAAGTGACTGAAGAACAAGACAATAATAGATTAATGCCTCTAGGGCTTGTTCCCAAAAGTCTGCCCAAGACACAGGGACCACAGCCATATTGGAATCAGCAACACTCCGGGAGCCTTTGCCAAAGCTTCTTCAACCTGAACCATAGTCTCTTAACCAAACAGTGTGTGGTATTCTGCTGTGTGGGGGCAATATTGGATTTGCCAAGTAATGTTGTGCTGTCTCAGATCTGCCACAAAGAACATATGTTTGAAAGCTGTGCACAGTTATTATAAATAGCATTGCTTCTATGGACAGTACTTTAAAGGGGGTTACTTAAAGGGACCTGATTACCCATATCTCCCTTCTGGGCCATTATCAAATGCTATAAATGTACTCACTGGCTTAACATCATTTCTCTTCTGTCTGCACGCACCTGAAGGAAAGAACAAGGGGAGGCATCAAGCAGGTTTGTGATCGCTCTTCTGCTACATGTTTGTTTATAAATCAGATGCCTAACCAGTGTTTTAAATGTGCCTCATGAGTAAAATCGATCAACAAATGCAAGATGATTAAAAGTGACCTTTCACAAGATTGCCTGCACCATTTACTGGTTTTATCGATTCTTTTTTTTTTTCCCTCCTCAGAAATAGAAGCATTTTTTTCCCTAACCCACTCAGTACCTTTTAACAATCTGTAAGGCCTGGAATGTTCAGGGACAAAATAACCATGGTCCAAGATTATTCTTGTCTCCCTCTGTCCCAAACAGAAGTCCTTCCCAAGTATTCAAATAGAGTTATCTACCAGCCTAGTAGGAGAAAGAATGGGTAGGCTTCACTGTATTAGAGTGCATTTCTTGAGACAAGAATTTCTTTTTTTCTTTCTTTCTTTCTTTCTTTCTTTCTTTCTTTCTTTCTTTCTTTCTTTCTTTCTTTCTTTCTTTTTTTCTTTTCTAAATCTGGCTAGAGGTACACTAAAGACAAGAACCACCTGTGTGGGATATCTCCAGCCCAGGGAGCAATAAAGTTGACTTGGGTTATGAGTTTCACAAAGATCTCATCTTCAGGAAGAAGACCCCTCCCACAATTTCCCCAGATGCCTCATGGCTGCTCCTCCTAGAAAGATCCAGAGGGAATAGAAGACAAGCATTATAAGTAAGATGTATCAGGAAATGTCTGGAAGAGGGAGCAAAGCCTGAAAGGCAAGGTTGTAGATCCCCACAATGAAATACATGTAGTAACAGGCAGAAGCAACAAGAAACAGGAGGTGTCTATATTTTTCCTGTCATTGCCATTTGCTTCAGTAAAGAGAAAGCAAGGTGCTCTCATGGTCTGAGCTAGCTTCTAGTGAGGGTCTATGGTGACATCAACTGTAAAATATATTTATATATTACTTGCCTAGTTCTGAAACTTCCTCTGGAGTGACAAGGCTGTGTTAGCCATTTCTGCATTAATACGTTAAAAAAAATTCCAGACCAAGATGTCTATGCTGGCAGGTGCTGAATACAGTATGAGACACCACCTCAAGTTCTCCCTCTGTGCAGATGAGCCAATGCATTCCGAACCCTCTCTTATGTCAGAAGGAAAAGTCTTGAAGCAAAGGATGCTGGATGTTCATGAGCAATGATTACAGGAAGTATTAGCTCCCCAATGATGTTATTTTCAAAAGACATTTCTAACCAAAGAGAAATTCAGTCTTTGGGTCAAGCACCATCTTTGCATAGACGTCTAAGAGTTGTGTTTACTCTTTAGTGATATTTCAAAGGTTTTGGTCTCAGAATGATCTAGCTACAGTTTATCCAGAGGGTAATTTGTCTCCAGGGTCTAATAGCACAGGTTGCAGAACTAGTGGAGGGGGTTACCTGTCTTAGTTTCATCCTCCAAAATGAAACTTTGACAAGAGAAGAGGAAATTATAGATAATGTATAGATGCTTGAATAAACATGGCCTCTTTAGCAATTCTGAGACAGGAGTCACCTTGGGCCAGTAATAACAACAGAAGACACATTTCCTAAGGTTAGTACATCAGAAAATTTACCATGACTGTCTAAAATGTTAAAATCTATTCAACAGTCTTGCGACTAATGTTGTTAAAGTTAGTTCACTTATAGATCCGAATGTGTTCAGAACCACCCAGCTAGGCTCATGACTTGAAGAATGACATGGTGAAATTCTTTGCTTCTCTGCAGGCATTGAACATTGAACAACCTTGAAACCAGTCCTATATCGCTACTCAGTTTCTCTATCTTTCTCCCCTTAATTATTTACTTATTCATTTTACACCTGGTACCAGCCCCCTTCCCCTCTTCTCCCAGCCCCACACTCACAAGTCCCTCCCCCTCATTATCTCCTCTCCTTCTGGAGAGAAGGGGAAGTCCCACTTTGGTACCCACCTGCCCTGGGACATCAAGTCTAAGCAGGACTAAGCACATCCTCTCCCCTCAGGCCTGACCAGACCAGTCAGTCCAACTAGGTGAAGGGGATCCAACAGCAACCAGTCACAGACAATCCCTGCTCCTATTGTTATTGGGGACCCACTCCCCAATTATTTACTGCATCCCCCATATAAGGTGATAACAGAAAATGTGCTCAATACATTATTCTTGACTGGAAGAATAAAATTTCCCTGACTCCAAGCACTTTTTGAAAAACACAACCTACAAAAAGAAGATGTGCTCAGAAGTCATGAGCACGTACTACTCTCGCAGAGGACACACATTCATTCCCAAGCACTCGTGTCAGGGGGCTCCCATCTGTAACTGCAGCTCCAAGGGATCCTGCACATTCTTTTCTGGCCTCTTTAGTCACTGCACTAAAGTAGTTCACACACCTGCACATGCACACACATATATCCATAGTCAAAAATAAATCATTGAAAAAAAGACACTGCAAGAACCATAGGAAATAAGCTGGAAGCTTCTTTTTTCTTTTTTCTTTTAAATTGAAACATGCTATTAAAAAATGATATGCATTGAAAATCCCTTTGTATTATTGATTAGCTTCTCCAGTGTGCTCTGTAGCCAGGACAATTTATAATATTGCAATAATGAATGCAGAAAGACTATCGTAATGGTAATAACAACAGCATCATCACAAAATGTAATAAACCTGTCCTTACGGAAGCAAAGTATCCACAACAGAAAATGTGCTTATACTGAAGCGCTCTCTCCCTTGCAGAGGAGCAATTCTAGGTTAGGAATAATATTAATTAATGCTTGACCTCATTTCAAATGAGTGAATTAAGTGGTACTACCCAATTGCAGAGCCTTTTTCTGACTTCGAGGCTGGCCATTTGGTTGGTGATGTGGTTTAGACAGAACAGACAAGTGTTAGCACCGGCGGGAGCTGGTTTTCTTTTAATCCTTTGGATAGCTCAGACTCTGGACTCTCTTGGTCTTTCTGTTAAAACCCTCAGATCAGATCACCACTACAGGCATTATCTTTCTCACAGGCAGCTGGCCCCACCACTGAATAGGAACCCTGTCCACAGATGACACCACAGAATGTAAATGGATGGAGGTCAAACATACATCACCCTTGATTATGTTCACTATTTCCTGGTGTTCTCATTAAAAAGAGAACTTTTACTTTCTATGATCCTACACCCCAGGCTAAAAAACACTGTGGTTGATACTTTTTTCTTTACTTTTAAACTGCAAACTAAAGGATTGAAGAGAAGGTTTCTATAGCTACTGCTCAAGTGTAGAATGATGGAAATAATGTTTCCTTGGCTATTTTGAGACCATAATTCCATCTTCCTTAGTGTTTCTCTTCTGTTACTCTTCTCTTGCCCTGTCTTCCCATTGGGATAGTTTGAATCGAAAATGCATGTTGATGTGTTTATTAATTCCATTCTAATTAAGTCTCCCTTAAGTAACATTTCCAGCTCATTTTTAAGTGGGACAGTACTTCTCTGAACGGAGTACACTGTCATTTTTAGAGAAGAGTTTATGTGTGAACCCATCTGGCCAGCCTACCACAGTCTTTTAACCTGGAATTCCTATCTTTCCTCCCTTCCTCCTTGACTAAGTCATCAGAGAACGGACAGCACGCCACTGCACTGATATAAGGTTTTATTTCTTCCTGTCTAAGTTTTGATCCCAACAAAAGCAGACGGTATCCACAGAGCCTACGGGATTAACTGTGAATCTCACTGCCTCCTTCCTGTCTGAGTGAGTGATGGCTGACTGTGTACCTGCTTCAGATACAGGGCCTCATTTTCCATCTAGCACTGCCTCAGCCTTCTAAGACAGCCGACTATCTAAGACTGCTTTAGCAAGCATCGTGAAGCTGATTTAAGATGCATATCCTATGTGTTAAGGCACAGGTATCTCCAGACATCATTCTCTGGCCCATTAAGTGCTTTGTCCAAACCACTCCAGTGTGTTCTGGTCCAATTCTGTGGCTCCTGGGAAAGAACTCTAGAACACTTGTGGAAGAAACTGTGTTTGTCTGTTTCTTCTGCTTTTAATTTTTACTACTGTTTTTTTCTTCCGTGTGTAGTGAATGATCTGCATGTATCATTAAGCTAAATTCAGTGAGACCACACTTGACTTTCCTCCCCACATAATCAGCTCTGGCCCTTACTGGCAAATATTAGCTTGTTTAAAAAGACTCTTTCCATCTGTTCGCGTTATTTATAGAAGGGAGGATTTACTCTTTTATAAATGGCCAAGGACTTAAAAAGTACGCAATTGTTTTAATCTTTATAAAGTACTAATCTAGAGTCCTTCCTCTGTTTGCTTTTAAACAGGTATTCAACCTGACAACTATTTACCTATATACTAACTATAACTTTAGTTCCACACAAATCAAGTGTGTGTGTGTGTGTGTGTGTGTGTGTGTGTAACTTCAAAGCAACTGTTATCTGCTTGTTGATTTATAGAAATATTCATTCATAAATTTTCTAAAATTTTGGCTCCCCTTTACTTATACTCTATTCATTGATATTCTTTAGAGAAGTTTATTTTCCCCGTTTCATACGAAACAGATCCTGACTTATATTCTCATCACTCATAATGCTTATTATTTCCGATCTAATTGCCAGAGCCTGACCACAAGAGCACTGGCTGCACAACTGGCTGCACAACTCGCTGCTTATGTATTGTCTTCTCATATAAAGTCAAGTCAAACGGCTTGTCTTTAGAAAAAGAAAGCCTTCAGCACTATGCTGGTGGAGAAATGCTTAATAATACAGTGCTCTATCTCCCTCACTCCTAGTAAGTTCTGTAGTAATAAGCAGAAGTTCTTCAGAATGTACACCTCACGGAAGCAGAGGTACCCAGCATCCCAGCTGTTGACATGAGATTTGAGAATGCCAACTAACTTCAGGTGCATGACCAGGTTACGCCGCCACTACACCTGGGCCCTGTGTATAGACTCACTCTCCTAGGGACTTCTTGAATGAGGTTCTCAGCGCGCTTGTAATTTTCCTTGTTGCCTGTTGCCTGCTTCGAAACTCTTATCACTGGGACAAAAATAAATAAATAAAATCAAATGAAAAGCAGGCATAGTACTTACTGGCAGTTAGCCTGTTGGCGCCTCCTGGTGGCTGTTCAACTGCTAAGCTGTTGCACGCGCTGGTTTGTTAGTGGCTGGGTTGCCATATTGTGCCTGAGTTTGTAGGGTGCTTATCCTATGAAGGGCTAAAACACTAATTATGTATAACAATAGCGGCGGCGGTGTAAGCCCTAGTGGATTACTGCGGAGTTATGATGCTGCAAGATTCTCTGGCAGGGAGCATCCAACAGTTGAGTGCATGCCGGGCCACCAGAGTGATTTGGACAGCTGCTTCTAGAGAAAGATGAATTCCCTTGCAGAGCAGTTCCGCAGGCTCCCTGGAGCATGGTGCTCAGCTGGGAACATGGGATTGCATACTAAGAGGCTCCAATCAATGACCACTGTGACCTTTTGGTTACTTTCTCCAGAGAGAGACTTACTTGCTCCCCTGGGGAATCATCCTTGGCAAGCTTTCTAAAAAATGCCGTGACAGAAAAAATCTTCCTCAAAAGTCATGTTTTAAATGTCAACAACACACAAACACACAAAAAACAAATGAACAAGAAAGTAATGGAAACTTTTATGTACCAGTGAAGTGTCTATAATTTTAATTGATGTGTGGTTTCGATAACAGTCACCTAATCTGTTTACTAAACATCTAATCAAGATGCTCTGTTGATTTCCAAATGAGAGATGATGTAGAAAAACCAATGAGAGAAAACTTTCCATTAGAGGAAACACAAACAGAACTTTTTCTTGGGAAAAACTCATTCTGTGTTAAGATGCCACTCTAAACTTTCATATTCTTGTGTCAAAAGAGAAAA
This sequence comes from Mus pahari, assembly GCF_900095145.1. Classification (NCBI taxonomy): domain Eukaryota; kingdom Metazoa; phylum Chordata; class Mammalia; order Rodentia; family Muridae; genus Mus; species Mus pahari. Next base: position 3,073,972 of record NC_034594.1, on the reverse strand, counting down.
GAAAGCATTATATTTTCTCTATTTTAGCATGTAATTTATTGAATTTAATTTGTGCTTTGATTTGGTTTGATCTAGTTTGGCTTTCGTCTTTGAGACAACATCACCCTTTACAACCCTGGTTGGCCTGGCATTTGCTCTGTAAATGAGCTAGCCTTTAACTCACGGAGATCTGCCTGTCTCTGCCTCCCAAGTGCTGGGATTAAAGGCATGAGCTACCTACCATACGTAGTTGAGTTTTGTTTTGTTTTGTTTTGTTTTTTAATATTAGACATTAACAAATTTTTTTATAGTTTAGAAATACGAAAGAGGGAGGGTTGGAGAGATGGCCCACAAATTAAGACCATTAGCTGTTCTTCCTCAATCCCCAGGTTGAATTCCTAGTACCCATCTGGTGGCTCACAACTATTTATAACTCTATTTCCAGGGGATCTGGTGCTCTTTACTGGCCTCTGAGCACCAGCCATGCACAGGGCACCAGACAGACAGACAGAATGCCTGGACATGCAAAATAAAATAAATTTAAAAGATAACCGAAAAGGAAAAGGTACCTAGAATTAACACGTCAGTTTTTAATGTGTGTAGATTTAAAGAATGTTTCATCAATTTGTAGAGGTAATGATGTAATGATGTTACAGGGGTGATTCTCAAATATTTTGTCATCATAAATAAATCATGGGATATCTGAAGCAGTTTTATTTTAGAAATTTTTAAAGCTTTTTTAAAATTGTAATTCTTAAAAAAAAAAGAGTAAAATAGAGATATATTAATTTCTTTGTGGTTATTTTTTACCCGTTTCTTGGTTGTTCAGTTGGATTAGGAAAGAGATGTAGCTTTCCAGCATTTAAACTTAACCTTCTATGCAATTAGCAGTAATTCCAGAAAGGTAAGAGACAAGGTCCAACACAGTGAGAACCCTTGGGGTTCTCATTTAGCTATGTCTACTTGAGTCAGCCATTTATCGAAATGAAGGTGCGGAAACAAACATATGATTAGATTACTGAACTACATCATCAAAAATTTAAGTTATGGTACAGACAAGCTGAATTCTTTTTTAAAGATTGGATATTTTTATAATTAAAATCTTTTTAAAGGAAAGTAGACATTTTTCCCCTATCTCTTCGACAGGTTTCTCTTAATAATTAAGGGTACAGGGTGATATGGAGAACACAGTCTGAATTTAAAACAGTGTGCTCTTTAACTGTTCTCTGTTGCTGTCGTTTGATGTAATCTATCATTTAATCATACATTTGTCAAGATAAACCCCGTGACCAACCGGGCTGTTGGACAGAACTCTTGACCTCACGTGACCTCACCACAAAACTGCCCAGCCTGCATGTGCCTTCAGCTAGTTGTGCTGGAAGTGGCTGTGTCTGCATTTGGGGCCAGGAGGTGTCAGCTGCATGGTCAACTCCTTTAGTGCTAATCAGACTGTCAGACCACCATTGTTCATGATATGATTTGTTTCCATGTACACAACTTCACATCAGACATGGTACCTCTTTAGACCCGCAGAGGTTAAGCACCTAGGCATGGAAAAACAAATGTTACTATCTCTTGTTAGCTGCCAGACACACACCCACTAAACACATTTGCTGTTGGCATGCTGCAGCTGGGGACCGTGGACACTGCGGTAAGTGGAAAAGGCAAGGCCTTCACTTGGTCTCAGACAGTCCTTATCCATAAGCACGCCGCCTTCATCCCCCACAAAGGCTGCAGCATGACTCACAAAAGCTGTGCTAGGCAACTCACCCTCAGACCCATTGCCCCATTATTTCTTCAGTCCCTGAAGAGCCCTGGGCCCTTCACGTTGATAACTGTGTGTTGTTTCTAATGAATAGCACAGCACTTTATAAGTGAAACAAAACCATGTTGGGGCATGTAACACTCTCCACAGTTCATTTGATTCCTATAATTATATATATATATATATTTTTTTAAAAGATAGCTATGTTACTCCTGTTTTCTCATGAGTCAGAGACCTCTACATCCCATGTCTCCATAACTCCTACCTGCTGCTCCTAGCACATCACAAAAGACACACATCTTAACCGTGGAAGGGTAAAGATTCGTTTTGGATTCTGTTGCTAGTACATCCTTGATCATCCCACGGCAGCTTGATCCCATCCAGTATCAAAGCGGAATGTTTGGACAAGAGATCATCCTGGTAGTTGCCACAGAAAATCAACAGCTTGTTTTCATAGCAGGAAACTGTGAGCATCGCATCTCTTTCTGTCAGTCATCTCGTTCATTACATGTCGAGGCTGCCCCCCCACCCCAACCAAACCCCATGTTTGGTTTCTTTTCCCAAGAATGAAGAACATAATGTCAAGTGTCATGTGTTTAATATATGTGTGCGGTGCTGTCAATTGCTTTGAGATTGCATGAATTTGTGGATATCATAATCTTGCCTGGGGTATACAGTGCATGCTGAATACATATGTACATATGTAACCATCACCTCTGTTTACCTGTAGAGATGCTTAGGAGTTCCAAAGAAAGATCTCCCAAACAAACAAACAAGAGTAACTCAACAATGGAGGGGAAAGCTACAACCACCCAACAATTTTTAAAGTGAACTCCACACTCATTTTTGGTTATATTCAGTAAAATTGGGCACAACGTGTTCTAGCTGGTCCTTTTCCTTCCTACATAAATCCAAGGAGCATCTTGTACTCACAGGAGTGAGGCTGATCGCAAACGAACACAAACACCATGATTAAATGTAGCTCTTTTTTTTTTTCAATAAAGAAAAAAATCTGTTTCTGACTCCTACTTGCTGAACACACTCTTGCCTATTGATTTGTAAATGGCCTTATAGTTTCATCCAAGCATTTGCCCCTCTGGAACGAGAGATGCTTGTTGCGATGGAATAACCGTGGCTCTGTTTTCCACAGTCAGAAGCTGAGCTTTAAGGAGCGAGTGCGCATGGCTAGCCCAAGGGGCCAGAGCATTAAGAGCAGACAAGCGTCAGTAGGTGACAGGAGATCTCCGAGCACTGACATCACTGCCGAGGGCAGCCCCACCAAAGTCCAGAAGAGCTGGAGCTTCAACGACCGAACCCGCTTCAGGCCCTCACTACGACTCAAGAGTTCCCAGCCAAAGCCAGTGATAGACGGTAAGCCTGGCATTCGTGACGATTTTTAGCTTGATAGACTGCTGTACGATTAGGAAATGACTCGTTCTCTGCGGCACCATTGAAGGTATGAGGAAGCATGCCAGGGAAAGAAACTATTTATTCTTATTGGAAATGTATTCGTTGCTCTGGGTAAATATACAGAGCGTGTGTTAGTTTTGAGAAACAACTTGGGCAGCTAAATCTCTATCTCTGAGAAGGCAAATGCCTGGAAATATGGAACAAGGTGAGGGCTTTGCATGTGCAAGACCATGACGGTGGCACATTTTAAAAAGAGAGTTAGGAAGGAAGGAAGGGAGATGGGGGAAGGAGGGAGGGACGGAGGGAGGGAAGGAGGGAGGGAGGGAGGGATCATTTTGTTAATTCTTCCCTCTTATCTACATTTATTTCAAGAACTCCGTGACCTCCTTGATGGTGTGTGTGCTGTGGGTGGCCAACCAAGCTCCAAACTAGAGAGACTAGCATAGCAGACTCCTTGTGAATATCCTGAAATGTGAGACCGGTACCTTTCTAGGCAGAAGGAAAATGGTCTTCTCCCTTGACCCACAATCCATCTCCCACACACTCAGAGGCTGCTGTTTGTCATAGAGCTCAACCACGCCAAGCTCTGCAGCCTTCTAAGGATGATGAAAACTCTCTCCCAAGAGGAATTAACCTAGTTTTTTTGCCACCTCTTGTGTGATAGGTTTCCTGCCAACCTTTTATTGACTGACACACAATTTTCATGTTTATGAAATACTCTCTCTTTTTTTTTTCATTTAAAAATTAGCGTAGTTTTCCTTTTAAGTGTGCCGCCACCCTGCCCCACCCCCAGGATCCCTCACACTAGGCAAAAAAAGAATCCACTAGCATCTTCCACTAAAGCATACAAACTGTAAAGGCCACCAGGCCTTATACTCTCGATCCCTGGCACAACCTGTGTTTCCCAGGCCCTCAAAGCTCCAGGGATAAGACAAACAAGCAGAGGTCATGGCTGCAGTGGTCACGGGTCCCTGTGGTGAACCCCTGGAACCTCAGGCTGACAGCCCCTCCCAGCTTCCTCAGCGGGCCTCAGGGACCTTCCTCCCACTCTCAAGTGTCCTTCCTTCACACTTCTCTCCATGCCCATCCTGGTGTTATGATCTCCAAATAGACTCCTAGATGCTGACCTGATGTGGCCCTACCTGGCAGAGATGATGGCTGCCATCTCAGAGGCAAGGACATACCGATCCTGCTACATTTTGCTTTCACCTGTTGCTCTGCTAAGCTGGAAAACGCCTTGTCCTCCGTTGCTGGGTACGCCTCTCCCAGGCGTCTGCCGCGCCCTGAGTCACTGCTAGCACAGGTTGTCGGGGTCCTGTTTCCATACTTTGATCCCCAGGAGGAAATTCTCAGATAACTTTGGGGCAGCTAAGTCTAGAGTGTCCGGTGCACTTGAAAATGACTCACTAATAAAAATGGATACATCCCTTCTATAAAATGGTTTGGCAAATAGACAGCAAAGCCAGAGCATTTGCTAAACATTAGACACATTTACCTACCAGCACCATCTCCAGATGTAAGAAACAGTATCAGATGTTGACAATGATTCTAACTGATATGAAAGAGGGGTGATCACAGGCCAGATAACCTGATGCATGCCTGTAATCTGAATACTTAGGTAGCTGAGGCAGAAAATCATAAATTCAAGGACAGTCTGACCCACACATAACTGACCCTAACATAACTCCAGAAGATATGTAAGTATAATATAATAAGTGTATATTATGTACTATGTAAACAGAGTTGTGTGTTCATATGAAAAACTCTGGAAAACAAATGAAATCATAAATACATGGCTCCTACATTTCCCTCATCTGTATTTCTCAGTACCTTTTATAGTGAACATGCAACCCTTTTGTAATAAGAAATCCAAGCAGGACATTTTGGTAGATAAACAATGATAGCTTCCCCACACCATGTCTCCCTTCCTCCTACTCTCACATCCCTTGATCTATTGGGTACCGAACTTCTCATTTCCAGATGATTCTTTCAGAGAAGTGAAAGGAGTATCCGGTATGTGTGTGGAAGAGTTTTCACTCGGTGCATATGTGGATCTTCCAAGGATACTTAACAGCAGCAAATACAGCTTGTATAAGTTCCTTGGGTTGTCATAATGAAGGACAGCCCACTGGAAAATTTAAGCAACAGAAATTGACTCTCATTATCTTGGAAGAAAAGTCTCAGCTGAAGGTGCTGGCACAGGTGATGCCTACTAAGGGCATCTTTCTTCATGGTCCTTCTGTCTTCACATAATCTGTTTTTCTCTAGCTGTATGTGTACTTTTTGGGGGGTATGGAACATGAATCATATTTGTTTTGGACATACCTTAATAACTTCATTTTTAAGTTAATCACTTCTTTAAATACTCTGTTTTCAAAAAACACTGGGCATAAGGATTTCAACACATAGATTGGGAAAGGCAAACCCAGTTCAGCACCCGGCAGAACTTCTGCTTCTATAACAGGTTCCCTGGCTGGCTGAAGGGTGTGGCTGTCTTCAACCTCGACCCTGGGTTCACACTACACTAAATCTACAATTATTACACATTGCTATGGACCCTTATTCTGATAACGTGGAATTTTAAACTTTTCTTTGTCGCCTTGCTCTAAGGCCATTTTGTTTGGCTGAGAACATTTAATTATAAAATTCAGAGAGACTAGATTTTGAACATAGAAAATGAATTCTAGATTGTTCTGTTTAGCCTGAAGGAAAGAAAATTCCAAAGACTTAGTAGAATTGCCACTACCTATCCTAGCACTCTCTGTTTCTCCAAAGGTATCTCAGAAGTCAGATATTAAAAAAAGAAATTAAAATCCTGTTCTTTACCAAATCACAGATTGGAAAGGTCTCATGTCATACACTTGCTAGATCATTTCATACAAGTGCAATTCTGTTTGCTTGGAAAAGAATTGCTTTTCCCTGGCTGAGCCCCTTCTCAGTTGATTCTGAACTCCCCAAGTGAAGACAGGGCTGATTGTTGCCCTGTTGGAGAAGCTCTGAGGGCTCCTCACTGGCAGGAGATGGTAGCTCCCGACTTCTCATTTAATCCAATAGCCAAAAGTCTTTACTTATGATTTAACTTGAAATGGGGTCTTGGAAATTTTCAAGTGCATTTTTTACAGGAAAAAAAAATGATAATAATGAAGTAGCTATCAAGTAAATGTGGCCTTCAGTTACGTGTATACATTATGTTCGGTGTCTCTCCAGGTTAGGAGTATGCCACTTATTGCCCATAGTGATAACGTGTAATAATGCTAGAGCCGACTTCCATTCATCCCTGGTCCGCTCATTTGTTTGCTTCTGGAGCCTTTGTCAGTTGCTCCTTTACATTTCATTACCCATCAGCATTCTCAAGGAGCCTGCATGAAAAGAAGGGAGAATAATGGGAATCCAGATATTCCTGTGACTTAATAACCAAAAGCTACGTTAAAAAAAAAAAAAAAACAGCCTTTTCTGAATATCAGCTACAAACAGAAAACAGAAAGTTCGTGGTTAATCTCTAAGTGTGAGCATTTCCTTCTGAGTCGGGTATAATGTAATGACTCATATATGAGCTTATTAAATATCCTCTTGGTTTTCTTTGTTATGGTCTTCATAAGATTAATATATAATACTTAAGAAAGTCACTCCGGGCGGCATTGGTGGCGCACCCCTTTAATCCCAGCACTTGGGAGGCAGAGCCAGGCGAATTTGAGTTCGAAGTCAGCCGGGTCTACAGAGGGACTTCCAGGACAGCCAAGGCTACGTAGAGAAACTCTGTCTCAAAAGGAAAAAGAAAAAGAAGGGAAAGGAAGTGACAAGTAGCTGGCAAATATTAAAGCTAGAAATGTACAAATGGCTGAGGGGAAAATCAATTCTAAGGATATTTACTATATATTACCACAGTAAATATATTTTAATCAAGATGACTTGAATGGTATCTTTTAATCTATGTGTGCCTATGATAACTGGCAGAGGTGCCCCCAGTTTAACAGTTTAGTAGCATTTGTGCCTCCATATAATTTTAGAGCTCAGGTAGCCATGGAAATGGTAGCTTTATCATTAAAAGAACATAAAATTGCAATGACAGGTAACTCCTGTCAAACCTTCTGTGACGTATATTGTTCTAACTGCTTCCCTGTGTTATGAAGTGGTTAACGTTATTGTCGCCATTTCTTCAATGAGAAAATGGAGGCTTAAAAACAAGTAACTACCCTGAGACCTAACAAGTGTAAGGCACGGCACTGTAGCACGCAACCAGACAACCCGAGCTCAGAGTTTTCCTGTGCACACATAGCTAAGGTGGGCTCCAGGTAGAGATGCTAATTTTCCCTTGTGCACCTTGCATCCTTTTCTGCTTCCACTCTTAGCTGGCCCTTGCTTTCATTCTTCTATTTTCCTCCAGTCCAGATTACCCTTGCCACCCGCAGGTTTCAACATGCCCAGCTTCACTCCTGCTTAAGGAGAAAATACAAAATGCTATCCTGCTGTGCAATACTCAAGCACACTGCTGACTGCCAGGGATGGTACTTGACCATCACCAGATGTTTGTGAAAGACTGACACTCTCTAGATGCAGGGAATAAGAAAGGATGGCCTGAGTGGAGTCAAATGTTGAGTACCTTCTAAATGTTGCATTCCCTTGAGTACTGTCTCTTTGTTCCTGCCATGACTGATATCTCTCCTCTCTTCTCTTTATGATCCTCTCTCTCCTTGGTTAAGGAACTATCTTGTGTACATTTGGTTGTAGACACAAATCAAGCATATCAGAATACCTTAAAAGATAATGTGATTTATATTACAATACCATTATAAAGGAGTTTGGAATAAGAAAACAGTTACCTTTCTTTTTAAAAAGTGTTTCTTTTGTGTAAATTTGTTTCACAAAGTGATGCACTGTGCAAGAAATTCCCACCCCCTGGTATGGCGTTACGTCTCTGTGATGGAAGCAGGGCAGTCAGATTTTCAAGGCTAGCCTCAGCTATGCAGTATATTAGAGACCAGGCTGGACTCTATGAGATCCAGAGACCCTACCTCAAAAGACAGAGGAAGGGAAGGAGAGGTGACCTGGAGAAACGGGATATTGGTTAAAAGCACTTGCAGAAGACCCAGGTTCTGGTGCACATGGTAGCTCACAGCAATCTCTGACTCAAGTTCCGGAGGATCTGAGCCCCTCTTCAAGCTTCATGCACTGTATGTATAAGGTGTATACACATATACTTAGACACATAAACATTTAATTATTAATTGTTTTGTTAATTAATTAATTAACATTTGGAGATAGAGTCTCACCATCTCATGGTCTACCTTACCTGGAACTCCTTATGTGTACCAGGCTTGCCTTGAACTCATAAAGATCCACCTGCCTCTGTTTTCCTTTGTTCTGGGATTAAAGGCATATGCTACAACACCCAGCTAAATAAATAATTGTTTAAAGCAAAGAAAGAAATTTCCATTCAAGTATAGCATGCAATTTGTTTAACTTCTATACATTCCCTAGCACCTTCAACTGCCACTAATCTCCATTTTCCCAAATAGTTCTGCTTCTGGGTTCATATATCTGTATCATTAAGTCTACACTGTTCTAGCTATTTCTCAAGGATGCAATGTTTTTAATACCCTTAACATTGTTTGCTGTGTGCTGTGGTTAGGATGGAGAGGGGGGTGCAGCCTGACCTGACTGTTATTCCTTCTTTTTCTGCTAATCTGGAATTCACTTTGGTGTTGTTTTTGAAAGTCCTTGAGATACGTATTAGGTTCTCTATTTAAAATCTCTCTGATTTTTTTAATATGCTTGAAGCTATAATTTTCCCACTCAGGGCCATTTCCGTTGTACAGATTCTGAAATATTGTGTTTCTGTTTTCATCTGATTCCAGGATTTTACATGTTTTCCTTCCTGACTTATTCAGTGCCCTACTAAATATCAACACATTGTTCAAAATCTTTAACTTCTATTTTCTGCTCTTTCCCTTGAAGTTAATTGCTAGATCTCCTCTTGTGATGAAATAGAATACATAGTTTTTGGTTACTCATTTTATTGTTGGTCAGACTTGCTTTTGGAGGCTAGAGAGATGGGTCAGGGATTAAGAGCACTGACTGCTCTTCCAGACGTCCTGAGTTCAATTCCCAGCAAGCACATGGTAGCTCACAACCATCTGTAAGGGTTGTAATGCCTTCTGGTGTGTCTGAAGACTGCTATAGTGTACTCATATAAATAAAATAAATAAATCGGTTTTTTTTTCCATTCAAATTTAGTACTTTGGATTAGTAACTATTATACTGAAAATTCAACTAAAAACCTAAAATTTTGACTTTAGTTAGCTACAGTCTTCTAATTCATATTGTTTTCTTCAAGTATTGCTGAAAAGGGAACCCTATACATGCTTTTTAAAAATACACAATTCAGTTTTTATTCAAACAAATGTGCCCAAACCGCCATAATTCAGGTTATACATATTATTCAATGAATGTATGTTATCAATCTATATTCAGATTTTGAACACTTGGAGAAACATTTTTTTAATTTTGAATTTTTTATTATGGTAAGTGATAAATAACATAAAATGACCCACTTTATCAATGTTCCGGTATGTGATTCCTTTTTACATTAATTTCATTCACAATAATACTTTGCCATTACCAGTAAATCCAGTATTTTTCACGAATCCAACATGCACAAAAAAAAACTTGCTTTTTGGCATTAAATCAAAGAAAGGTAGCATGTCATCTATACTGGTGAAGGTTTTAAAAGCTGCTAAGAAAACGTCTATTCTTTTATATAGACTGTTCTGTAGGTGCAGGGGTTCTGTATGTGCCCTGTGATCTATAGAGTCATCTAACTTTTTATTGTTATTGCTGTTGCTGTTGTTGTTGATAACTTAATGTATAAGTGCTGTCATTACATGATGCTTTGCCAGGTTTCCCCTTTTCATCCCCAACTCTCCCTGCACATACTCCATTTCTTCTAAAATTCATGACTTTCATCTTTATTATTGGTGTGTGTGTGTGTGTGTGTGTGTGTGTGTGTGTGTGTGTGTGTATACAACCTGCTGAGTGCTGAGTCTATTTAGCATTGCTCATATGTGTATGGACTTAGTGCTGACCACTTGGGATTGAATAACCTATTTGGGGCTCTTTTATGGAGAAGATTCTCTTTGTTGATATTTTAAAACCCAATTACCTATGAATCAGACTACAACATCTGTGTCATCCATTATGAATTTGTTGAAGTTGATTCGTGCCTTTATGCCCAGTAGTGTTTGCTTTATAAAATTGATTGTGCTAATGCCCAGGGCATATATGGCTTTAGTTTTTATATCCTCTTGATAGAGTGTTCCCTTCTGTGATGCTGCCGTTAGTGGATCATGAATTCCCATAGTTTGTGTTCATCATGGAAAGCTATTTTTACTTTAAGGACATTTTTGCTGGATATGATAATCTGGATTAGCAGTTGTTTTCTTTCAAGGCTTGATACAACATTCTATGCCCTCACAGATTTTAGACTTCCTACTGAGACACCTGCTATTAATGTGATGTGTTTATATCATATGAATAGACACTTCTCTTGTAGTTTCAGTTTCTTTCCTCTGTGTATTTGGTGCTTTAAATATAATGTATTATATTTAATATATAATATATTATATTTATATATTATATATATATTTATATATATAATATATATAAATATAATATAGGGATAAAATATACTTAATATATAAGATATATAATGTATGAATACAGTATTATATTTAACATATAAAATATATAAATATATATAAATATAATAGTGTTTTAAATATAATATGGTGTGAGAAGTATCTTTCCTTTCTTTCATCTGTTTGATGTTCTAAATGTCTTCTAGGACCTGGACAACCATCTCTTTAGCAAAGTTTGAGACAATTTCCTCTGTATTGTTGAATATGTTTTATATGCCTTTAACTTATACTTCTTCATGGTCTGTGCTTGATAAGCCTTGACTTTTAATGATGCCCCAAAATCTTACCTGAGCTCCCCACATTTTGTTTCTTTCTTTGGTGTGCATGACTGTTCATCTACCTTATCTTCACACCATGATATTCCATCTATGTTGCATCTGCTCTGTTGATGAGGCTTTCTCCTGAGTTGTTCAGGTGCTGAGATATTTTCTCCAAAAGTTTTTGTTTCATTGTTTCTACCTCTTTCTTCAATCATTCTTGTGAAAGAAAGTATCTTCTATTTTATTCAACTGTTTATGCAATCTTTGAAATAATTTAAGAGTTTATTCAATTCCTTTTTGATTAGATTGAGCAGCATTATAACCTTACTTTTTTAATTCTTTGGGATTTTATCTACTTCACTTCCATTGGAATCCATTACAGTTGTACTGCTGATTTTTGAGTAAGTTGCCTTGCCTTGATTTTTCATAGTTCTCATGTTCCTGTTAGGACTAAGTCCTTGTTTGGACTCGTTTTGTTAATAGAATGTATTTTAGTGATCTATGAAGCTGACATCCAGGGCCGACTTCCAAAAGCAAGTCCCCAGTGGCTCCCTGAAGGCAGTCTCTTTAAGCTGCTGCTGAATCAACAGTCAAGTGCCCTATGTCTGCCAGAACTCTTTCCTTCTGAAGCTTCCCTTCTGTGTCCGGAGCCTCTGCTGGCTGCACTTACCTTTGCAGCCTGTGGGCTTTTAGCTGTTGATGACACTTTCTGTTGAGTTATTCAGCTTGTTGAGATATTTGCTCCAAAGGCTTTTGTTTAGCTTTCTAGTGTTTCTGGATCTTTATTCAACCCCTCTTTCACATCCTGAGTCCTCTTCCTCACTTTCACATCCTGAGTCCTCTTCCT
>NC_034594.1:3058304-3061636 GCF_900095145.1 Mus pahari | reverse complement strand
CCAGCTGATTATTTATGCTCTCTTTGATGCTCCCAAGCATAAAAAGAAGCATGGCTTCTTTTATGCTCTTGAGACTCCCGAGTTCATACACCCTGAGTGGTTGGTGATTTTTCTTATGAGGGCAAAGCAAATAACAACATCGAGAACCATATAGGCAGATCTGTCTCCACGCTTTCAAAGCCTATACAGCATTGAAATCTCTACTTGAAGGCCGAGACTCTGGACACCAAGTCTTTAGATGGACCTTTAGAGTTCTCAGTCCCAGACACAAATAAATCCACAGCAAATAGGTGAACCAGAGATGAGTTTTTATTGATCCAAGATTTCAGATTCCACAGTTTTCTTCAGTGGTGGATCCAGCTCTTTGATACCGAGGGTGGGGCTACAACCCACGGCACACTGCAAAGCCGTCGTTTTGACTCCTCTCATCTGAATATGTTGCAATACCAATGTCTAGCCCTCACCATTACTATGACTGCTTTTGGTGACTTTCTCCTACCCTGTGGCTGGATCATGACCTCTCATTTGATTCTGTCCACAGATACATTCACTTCTTCTTCAGGGTAGAAGCAAAATAGACAACAGAATTCCAAGCAATTTTCAGGGTTTCTAAAAACAGTCACAAATGACCACCTTATAACTGTATTTCTTCCAGAAAGTACTGTAACTTATCCATTCACATCTTTTTTTTTTTTTTTACAATGTTTAATATTCAGGGAAGTATGACCATTATTGGTAGACATGAGTCAGGACGTTGATTTGAGATCAGACTTTCCTAAGACATATGATCAATTAGGAGGAGAGATACCTGGATCCATTTGATTTGAAACTTAGGGTCTAAGGATTGGATATTGGAAAAGCAACAAACAACAATGTCTGATTTGGTCAAGAAAATATTTTTAACTTCAGGTGAGAAATATGATTTTATCCTATGTATTCTACCCATGTATATTTTGTTCATCTCCATGACTAGCCCTCCTAAGTTTTAGATATGCCATACAGATACGTTACAATTACATGTACCTCCCATGGCACTCTTTAGCCCCCTACCTACTACCTCTGAACACTTTCTTCTGCCCCATTAGTCCCTTTGTTACTATCATGATTTTTTGATCCATATAAATATATTTTGAGCCATATAAATATATAAAATATGAGCCAATAACATATTTTTAAAACCACTTAAATGGAATATCTAGGGGTTAATTTGCTTGAGACTGAGCAACTCAGTGGTGGACAAAACTGAAGAAAATGGAACCCTCTTCCCATGGCAATCATTAATTGTCAATAATCCCTCATGAAGGGATGGGGACTCTTTGGTGGTGCCCCTGTCCATGGTAGAATGTTGAAGAGCCCAGTCAAGTACAGAACCTATGTGGATATGCATAGGTGCTCTGTGTTCATGATTTCAATGGCTATGTCACATCTAGATGGTGCTTTTCCCAGCATTGCTCCCTCCCCATCATCTGTCTCCTAGGTTCTCTCCAGTCCTTCCACGGCAGCATTCCCTGGGTCTTGGAGAAGATGATATGGATGCCCCATTTACATATGAACTCATATCAGCCTCATATCAGTCAGTAAGTTGACCAGCTTGTAAGTCTCTGGATTAACCTTTATGATGAGAGAGAAAGAGAGAGAGAGAGAATGAGAGAATATCTCTGCCCAAGGTTAAAAACTCTGGTCTAAAGTTATAAACATAAATATTTAGAAGGTATCTTTATAGAACGTCATTAGTCAAAACAACAGTAGTAGGTTCCAACACCATTTCTTTTGGTCAGAAAGCAATTAGTCACCAACAACAACCCTTTCTGCTTTTGCCACAACGACCAAAAAAAAAAAAAAAGTGATGGCCCCTGTAAGCATCGGATGGCAGCTTCCAGCTTGATTTCTCTGTCCTCTAACCGAAGTGTATGGTGCCTTCAGCAGTAGTATCTTACCACCTAATTCTGGAAGGCAGTTAAGAGCAATCATTGGCAATAGCCTGTATTGTCTTGAGAGGTTCTGGGACACGTCTAGCCAACAACTCATAAAAAGGTGTCCTTAACTTGACAGTGAGCTTTTAGTTTAAAAATATCATGAGCCAGGCATGGTGGCGCATGCCTTTAATCCCAGCACTCGGGAAGCAGAGGCAGGCGGATTTCTGAGTTCGAGGCCAGCCTGGTCTACAAAGTGAGTTCCAGGACAACCAGGACTATACAGAAAAACCCTGTCTCAAAAAAAAAAAAAAAAAATCATGAATTTTGGAAGCAACGTTTTCCACACATGCAGTGTACTTTTGTTCAAAGCTCATTTTTTTCATACTACATTTTTAGTTAGCATATAAAGTAGGAGACTTCCATATGGCCCCTTCATACATGATTTGTTCTTGTTGTCCCTCTGTTCCACTCGTACCATTTCCCTGTTCTCTGGATCTGTCTTTATTTACAGTTTTTCACACCTATCAGTCCCTACCCTCTATTTTCATAGACCTTGTCTTTTATGATCTTTCCTTCTGAATGACTCCCCCCTTCCCTTGACTCCTTTCTTGCTTTCCTGCCTCCACAAACAGTCCCTTAGCTTAAAATGCAGAACTCTAAACCTCTAAAGCTAGGACCCACATATGAAAGAGAATAGTGTTTGTCTCTCTGGGCCAGAATTACCTCAGTCAGTATCTTTTCCAATTCTAACAATTCGTCTTAGGGTTTTGCTACTGTGAACAGATACTATGACCAAGGCAGCCTTATAAGGACAACATGTGTTGGAGCTGGCTTACATGTTCAGAGATTCAATCCATTGTCATCAAGGTGGGAACGTGACAGAATCTAGGCAGGCATGGGGCTAGAGAATGTAGGTTCTATATCTTCATCTGAAGGCCCCAAGGAGAAGACTCGAATCCTCAGGCAGCTAGGAGGAAACTCAACACCGACCCCAACAAGGTCTCCCCTACTCCAACAAGGCCACACCACCAAATAATGCCACTCCCTAGGCCAAGCATATTCTAACCACCACACTATTCCTTTGCAAATTTTACAATTTCACTCTTTGTACACATACATATACTACCACTGTATATGTGTCCTGAGTTTCCACTATCCATTCACCAGCTGATGTGAGCTAATTTTATTGCCTAAGTCTCATAGATAGAGCAGCAGTGAAGGCCCCTCTGTCATGAGCTTCCCTTGACTTTGGCTTTGGTTTAATGCAAGCGCCAGATACAGAAGTGGGGAGGGCTTGCCTTCTGTTCTCTTCTGTTAGGAGCTTTCTTCTTCTTCTTCTTTTTTTTAATCTTTTTATTTTTTTTCTCAATTTTTTTATTATTATTATTTTCTTTATTTACATTTCAAATGCTATCC
>NC_034594.1:3054027-3057779 GCF_900095145.1 Mus pahari | reverse complement strand
CGGGGGCTGGTGAGATGGCTCAGTGGGTAAGAGCACCCAACTGCTCTTCCGAAGGTCCAGAGTTCAAATCCCAGCAACCACATGGTGGCTCACAACCATCCGTAACAAAATCTGACACCCTCTTCTGGAGTGTCTGAAGACAGCTACAGTGTACTTACATATAATAAATAAATAAATCTTTAAAAAAAAAAAGAATGTCAGCCAGCTGTGGTGGCGCACGCCTTTAATCCCAGCATTTGAGAGGCAGAGGTAAGTGAATTTCTGAGTTTAAGGCCAGCCTGGTCTACAGAGTGAGTTCCAGGACAGCCAGGGCTACACAGAGAAACTCTGCTTCGAAAAAAAAAAAAAAAAAAAGAAAAGAAAAGAAAAGAAAAAAGAAAGAATATCAACTGTGCCCCCTCCTCATATACAGCCAGTGCATGTTTACTGTCTCCACTGTCCCCAGGAAGCTGACTCAGCTGACATCCTCTCCACCCCATAAGCAACCCTGGGACACCCCACTCCTCAAGCTACTTCCCTTAGTAATTCTTCCTTTTGACATTACAGATTATGATTGGCTAGTTTGCACCTAAAAGGTACAGAAATATATCTCGGTTGTGAGCACTTCCCTAGCACACACAGGACCTTGCAATGAAAAACCCAAGCACAGGAGTACACATATGCAATGCACAGTGGCAAAACCCTCAAATCCCCCTGAAAGGAGCTGCTTCTCTTTACCTTTCTTTAACCTCAGTCTGGGTCCAGGACTCACTAGTCAACTATAAGCCTTCTGGGATACTGATGTGAAGTCACTGAGGACACAGAAGCCTTTTTGGCATAATGATTGTGACAATTACTACATCCTCAACATGTACTCCCCTATATAAGTAGGGGGAAGTTTTCTTCCAAGCAATAGATATCACACAATCTCATCACTTTACCTGTGACGGCTTCATACGCATGGCCTTCAAGGTCACTCTGCTTTTTAC
The DNA here is from genome assembly GCF_900095145.1 of Mus pahari. Lineage (NCBI taxonomy): Eukaryota > Metazoa > Chordata > Mammalia > Rodentia > Muridae > Mus > Mus pahari. The sequence goes on along the minus strand of NC_034594.1, from coordinate 3,056,811 downwards.
ACTAGTTTCCCAGCAGCACCTTCTTTTGCTTGTGTTTTTCTCAGACTTCCCTGTTGACATTTTGGTGTTTCCACAAAATGCCAACTACTTAAATGCATGTTACATTTCCCTTGCCTTTCCATAATGATGACCCTACTTCATGCTGACTTTGACTATAATATTCTACTACAGATGGTATTGCTTGGCGCTATGTGAAATTAGCTGATTATAGCTCTGCCCGGTGATAAAATTATTTCTTCATGCTTTAAAACATCTGTTACTATGTAACTCTGGCTGCCCTGGAGCTTATTATGTAGACCCGGCTGGCTCTGAACTCACAGAGCTCTGTCTGCCTCTCTGATTAATGGCATACACCACCATACCCAGCTCTGAAATCATTGTTTTTACGGAAACCTTCTAGTAGGACTTCTACATAGCTAGTTGTTATTCATGTCTAGCTCATGATTCTGACTGAGAATTTTACACATGCCTGTAAACTCTGTTACAAAACCTGGGGGGGGGGGTCACATTAATAACAAAAACAAAGGGATTTGGTTAGAGTGACCAGATCTAAAGTCTGGAAATTCACACTCCACATTTCTTTCTGTTTCCTATTCAGCGTAACTGTTATTCTAACTATGAAGACATCTACAAAGAGTAGTCAGGCTTCTAAGAGACCTGCAGTCCTTTACTGTTATTAGTCAAAATGACTTCCTGGATACATGGTTTCAATTTTGTTCTGTAGGTGTCTTTTTTTTTTCTCTCTTGCCTATGTTCACGCATATTCCCTATTCGTCTTCTATGTCTCCTACACTGCTTTTGCCTCCTAAGATCTGGTCCAGTGTCTCTGGCTACAGACTCCAAGTAACAGCATCTTAATCATGAGAAGGGTTGTATCTTAAACAGTTTGCATACTATAACCATCGTACCAGTAACCAGATAGCTTATAGGTAGTAAATATTTATTTCTCACTGTTCTGGAGGTTAAAAGACTAAAATTCATCATGTTGCCATGGTGATAAGATCCCACTTCCCCATGACTGAAGGGCAAGCGACCTCCTAGGTCTGTTTGATAAAAACCTCAATTCCACCCATGAGGACTGTGTCCTGAAGGTCTATTCGCCTCCCAAAGACTTCACTTTCTCTAATTAAAATAGAAGTACAACATTGTGTCCCTTCCCTTTCCTTCCCCTAACCCTTCACATGCATTTCTTTACTCTCTCAAATTCTTAGCCTCCAATCCTTTAATTGTTCATAGATAATGATATGCTGCAGCAACTTCCTAACACAGTGCTTTAAGACATGCATGCACATGATGTTCACATTTTCTATGGTTGGTACCCAGGAGCATCCTAGCTGGCTGTTGTTGCTCATCCTCTAATGAGGTTACAATCTAGTACCTGGCAAGCAATGCTGTCATTTCAAGGCTGAAAACAAAAGAGATTCCAAGTTCATTCAAGTGTGTACCACATTGTCCAATCCATAGGCTGAGTGTCTGTCCACAAAACAGAATATGCCTTTTGTCTTAGCTAGGGTTCTACTGCTGTGAACAGACGCCATGACCAAGGCAACTCTTATAAGGACATTTAATTGGACTGCCTTACAGGTTTGGAGGTTCAGTCCATTATCATCAAGTTGGGAACATGGTAGCATCCAGGCAGGCATGGTTCAGGAGGAACTGAGGGTTCTACATCTTCATCTGAAGGTTCCTAGAGAAGACTGGATTCCAGTCAGCTATGAAGTGCGTATTAAAACGCATACCCACAGTGACAAACCTGCTCCAGCAAGACCACACCTCCTAATAGTGCCACTCCCTGAGCCAAACATATACAAACTCTCATAGCTAGTCAGAATCTGCAGTGTGTTATAACCAACTACAGATGATATATATCTTTTCTGCAATATGCTAATTATCACACAGGCCAATCAAGAGAGAAACACCAGGAGTTGAAGGTTATTAGTAACTATATAAAAGGCTAGATATCATGAATTTCTTGCAATCTATTTTGTCTCAGGCTACATAGTTTTACCTTTTGTCTTTGTCATGAACCTTTACTATCTAGTTCTCTTTGACATTACAATATTTCCATTACCTACTTATCCTTGAGAGTATTTGGGTTTGTGACATTTAGTATAATCAAAGGTCTCATGATACCTTTTCTATTATATATATATGGGTTTATGTGTGTGTTAAATCCTTGATTTTTTTTTTTAAGATTTATTTATTTATTTATTTATTTATTTATTTATTTATTTATTTATTTATTATATGTGTGTACACTGTAGCTGTCTTCAGACACTCCAGAAGAGGGCATCAGATTTTTGTTATGGATGGTTGTGAGCCACCATGTGGTTGCTGGGATTTGAACTCAGGACCTTTGGAAGAGCAGTCTATGCTCTTAACCACTGAGCCATCTCACCAGTCCCCACTCCTTGATTATATAGCTACTGAATTATATTCTATTTAACACAACTTTTCAAAAGCAATATTATCAAAACCTTTATCATACTATTAATGGAACAAACAATAAGTAAAGTAAAATGTGGAAAGTAAATCAGCTTGACAACTGCCAATCAATGTTTCCGACATGCAGGCTAGCACACTTTCTTTTTATTATTATTATTATTATTATTATTATTTTCTTTATTTACATTTCAAATGCTATCCCGAAAGTTTCCTATACCCCTCCCCCCACCTCTGCTCCCCTACACACCCACTCCCACTACTTGGCCCAGGCCTTGCCTTGTGCTGTGTCATATAAAGTTTGCAAGACCAAGTGGCCTCTCTTCCCAATGATGGCTGATT
>NC_034594.1:3049923-3052322 GCF_900095145.1 Mus pahari | reverse complement strand
TGGATATTAGTCCTCTATCAGATTTAGGATTGGTAAAAATCCTTTCCCAATCTGTTGGTGGCCTTTTTGTCTTGTTGACAGTGTCTTTTGCCTTAAAGAGGCTTTGCAATTTTATGAGGTCCCATTTGTCAATTCTTGATTTTACAGCATAAGCCATTGGTGTTCTGTTCAAGAATTTTTTCCCTGGCTAGCACACTTTCTTGTACAATGTATAGTCCCTTTTCAACCCTAGCACACAATGTCAGACATATTCTTGGTCACTTCAAAGAGCAGAATCAGAGCCAAGAGATAAGAAATACAAGTTTTAGCTCAGTATAATAAAAGCTTAACCCCAGCTGTTTAAACATTCTAGACCAATAGAATTGATTCCTCAATTGGACACATTCAAGCCAAGCTTGGAACATTTGCAGCAGGGGACTTTTGGACCCTAAAGGGGATCAATCAGACATCCTTTAAGAAACCTTCTAAGCCTGAGTTTCTAAAACCTGCCCTGCTATCCTGATGGGAAGTAACATCCTTGCCCATTAGCCATACTGAGGAACAGAGGAGGGGAGGAAGTGTAGGCTAAAGGATGCTAAAGATAAATTATCATTGCCTGGGCTTCATGTTCCTTTGACACTTCTTCTCCCCTCATCCCCACCCTCACCCCCATCTCTCTCCAGTCACGTTTCCAATTTTCCTCCAGGACCATAGATGGTTCTTCATGTTCTGAGAATTATCTGAACTGCCCCATGTACTTCTGTGAAGAATACATATTACACACAGTGGGTCATCACAAAATTTAAGTAAGCCCTCACCTGTTAGATTCCAATCCAAGAAAGGTAATTGAGACGTGCTCCTCGGAGCTAGCGTTATCTTGGGTTTTAGAGTGAGGGGCTGTGAAAACAGGTGACATTGGTAAGTTTTACTGCCACCCCTCCTCAGTTTAGTACTGATTTGCACGGGGATGAGCAAAAGAATCTTCTTCACTCTCAAGATAATTCACTCTTTAAAAAAATAACCCGTATCACACCTGAAATTTGCACAAAATAAGCACAAACTTAACCATTACCCAAATCACAGAATTTAGCCCATATTTAGGAGAAGTACTTTTCTGCTCATGGAGCTTTTTCTCCCCTTCCCACCCCCTTCTTTTTTTTCATCTGTATATCTCAATTATTTTCTTCAAAGGCACACTTAGTCACCCGCTGCACAAAAAGAAACCAATATGACACAATTTTTAAATTATATTTAATAGAGTTCATGGTGTGTTCTACTTGGTAAGGAAAGAATAAAAGGTTCGATAGCGTCCAGGATCCTCTCTCTGCCAAGGACGGCTGTCGTCAGGGGAAGGAGAGAAGCCACTTGGTCCCTGCTTTATGCAGTCTGTGGCAGCCTGGTACTTGCTTACATTGCCCCAAATTCCCTTTATTTTACTTTTAACATCCAGCCTTCCCAAATCTTTATTCCCTCCAGAGCTCTGCTCCATTGCATATACTGTGCCTAACCACTGTTCATGTACTGCAGAGATACAAGGCCCCAGGAGATCATTGTTCCCCATCACAAATCACCATTTGCACCGAAAACCTTTAAAACCCCACTCATGAGAAAGTTACATCTTTTATTAATCCAGACCAACCGCAACTGGTGTGCCATACCACTCTGCTGGACTTGGTGGCTTCCCATGGCCAAGATTATTTCAAACTTGTATTGCTCTATTTTACATTTGGGTTGACAAATGTCCTGAGTCGGTAGCTCCTTCTTTCTGCATCCGTTGTCTACCGTTGCAGAAGTAACCTCTCTCAGATCGGTGATTGAAAACAGCAGCCATTTATTTAGCTCTTCAGATCTTGGATTCGTAGTCTGCAAAGATCCTGCTGGGTGGGCTGAAGGCTGAGAAGCAGCCTCAACTGAGATTACTCACCTCTGACCCACAGGCTCTCTCACCCTCCACTAGGTGGACTGGGTCACCCGGTAGCAAGAAGGTCTTAAGATTATGTTCAAGTGATCACTGCGTGTACGTCCATGTTTAGAGTTTGCCAGTGTATTTGATATGAGAGAATAATATAATTTTCAATCTGTAGTTTGCTCGACCATTATAAAGCCCAACATCTTTTATTAAGGTTGGGAATCTCTAAATATGGTTCAGAGGAAACAAAACACATTTCTTTAGAGATGGGATGAAATAAGGTCTTCTAAGTCATCTCACCTTTAATTCAGACACATTCCAGGATATTTATGTATAAAAGGATAATGCCTCTCATAATATGAATTTGTTTGGTTATGTGGCCCTGTGAGGAGGGCACCTGAGTCAATGCTATCCAGTGTGGAGCAGTGACTGAGAGCTGAATGTAGTTTGTCACTTTATTGGCCAGAATTGCCTCAGGGTTTATTCTATTGGACACAGTCTTTCTTTCTTT
>NC_034594.1:3044839-3049579 GCF_900095145.1 Mus pahari | reverse complement strand
AGCTGGCTGTGAGCATCCACTTCGGTGTTTGCCAGGCACTGGCATAGCCTCACAAGAGGCCACAATATCAGGGTCCCTTCAGCAGAATCTTGGGACACAGTCTTTCTACTCTAGAAATTCGCCACACTTTTGTTACAAACTCCTTGTTTATCTGCTAGAAGACCATAAAAAAAAAGAAAATCCATGAAAAATGATTTTTGCATGTGTGAACAAAAAGGGTACAGAAGTTTTTATGTTTTTGCTTTTAATTGGAACAACACAGCGAAGAGGGTGGTGAAGGTAGGTTCTGAGAAATATTTTATGAAAATTTAATTAATTTCATACAGTGTAGGGTCATGACTTTGGGGTCAAATAAAACTCTCGTTAATCCTAGTACCCCAACTAGATTAAATAAAATGAGACAATTGACAGAATCACTCTGTATTCATATTCTCTCTCTCCCTCTCCCTCTCTGTCTCTCCCTTCTCCCTCTCTCTCTCCTTCCACCCCTCCCCTTTTCTCCTCCCCATCTTTCTTTCTTGCTCCAAGGATCTAAGCATCATACAAGTTTAATAGGGTCATGTGAATACTAATAAAATATAATATATGAAAAGTTACTGATCAATGCCAAGCACAGTATAAGTCTTCAAATTTTGAATATTCATTACTTAATAATTGCCTAGTACCAATTTCTGCATTGATGTTGAAGAATTGAAGTTTTAGTATTATTAATTTGAATGTCTTCCTTTTTCCTTCTTCTAGTACTTGACAAAGTTCCTGTCAGGGGAAACGGAAGGTTTAAGGTCCTCACACTGAATAATTCATAGAAGGATAGAAAGAAAGGCATTGTCCTTATTATATCTCACACCATGACTACACCTCAGGAACCACTGACTTTATTAAAGATGGCATAGATAATTGCTCTGGGAGAGACGCCTTGCCTTACAATTTGACAACACAATACATAACACATAACAGCTACTTAGAAATATTTATTTGGTGGCTGAGAATACAGCTCAGTTGGTAAAAACACTTACCAAGCATGCATGATCCACAGGTTCGATTCCCCAGCATTGCATAAACCAGGTAGGGTGTTGCATGCTTGTAATCTTAGCACTCAGGAGGTAGAGGCAGGAGAATCAGAAGTTCAAGGTCAGCCAGGGGGTGGTGGCAATGCCTTTAATCCCAGCACTTGAGAGGCAAAGGTAGACAGATTTCTGAGTTCGAGGCCAGCCTGGTCTACAGAGTGAGTTCTAGGACAGCCAGGGCTACACAGAGAAATCCTGTCTCAAAAATGCCAAAAAACAAAAATAAAATAACAAAAAGTGAAAAAAAAAGAAAAAAAGAAGAAGAAAACAGAAATTCAATGTCATCCTTTGATATGTATGGAGTTCCAGCTGAGCCTAAGCTTTATGAGATGTCTCAAAAATATTAACTCATTAAATATAATCAGAAATAAAACATTTAGTTTAAATGAGTGAATAGTCAACAGATTATGAACAAGTAACTGATTAAGTATTACTTTAGGATCCAATTAACTAAACCTATTGATTAAAAACTATCTTTGGGGACCACAGACAAATGCAATATACCCTGAAACAAAGGCTGTATTATAACTAAGACAGTCATTACTGGGTGCAGTAGATAGGAATCAGAGGGGTTTCAACTTCTTAACGAAACTCCCGCCTAGGTTTAAGTTTCAATAGTTTTGGGTTTTATTAAAGATTTATATTTGTTCATTGTGTATGCATGCACAGGCAGTTAGTACCTGAAGAGGCTAAAAAGGGACACTAGATGCCCTGAAGCTAGAGTTACAGGTAGGTTGAGCCACTGAATGTGGGTAAAGGAACCCAAACTCTGGTCCTTTGGAAGAGGAACAAGCACTCTTAACTTTTATCTGTTTAGCCATCTCTCTAGTCCCTGAAATAATTTTTAAAGATGTGTAAAAAGTATAAATACAATTATATAAGTACAATTTTAAAGAAAAATGCTTTTTCTGTTTTTCCCTTTTCCCTTATTGGCAGTGGCTAAGCTATTATCATGCTGTGATCAGCAGGTTTAGTGGTTCAGTACTATATTAATTGTTTTTGAAAACTCTCTAGTGCTTCATATCATCACTCAAAGCAAAAAGACTCCTTTAATTAAGTGTCAAGAACTATTCCATGAAATTTTGCCAGCATTTCTACTAGCCAGTAAAGTTAATTGACAATCTTTAATAGAGGATTTTAGAGAAACTCATATCATAATTAACATAATTTAAGGTACTGAGGATGTATGAATTATTCACCAATGGCATCTTTGATCTTTAAAAGAAAGTGCTCAAGTGCAGCAGCGTCTTACATAATAGGGCCGTGTAAATTAGTACTTATACTCATTAGTGTAAATTAGTAATTCTGAATGTTGCTAATTAGCCAGCCCAAGAACAAACACAGTAAGAAATAGCATCACTACTAATCAATGAAATACAACTCAGAACATCTGTCAGGTAGCACCTCTCTTCTGTCCACATGGCTGGCATCAAACGGACAAAAGATAGCAAGTGTCAATGAGAAAGTAAAGAAAAGCAAACAATGCTGTGGTGGGAACGAAAACTATCACAGCCACTATGGAAACCAGTATGAACGTCGCTTTAAAAATTAAAAATAGAGGATGGGGAGATGGCTCAGCAGTTAGGAGCACTCGCTGTTCTTGCAGAGAACCCAGGTCCAGTTTGTAGCATCCATGTGGCAGCTGCAGGCCATCTGTCAGTCAGTTCTAGCACAAGTACCAGACATACAGGTGGTGCATGTGCACACAAGTGGGCAAACATTCTAGCACAATCAATCAATCAATCAATCAATCAATCAATCATTTCTAATTAAAAATAGAAGGCTGGGAAATGAAGTCAGTATGTGAGAAGTTACCTGATTCCTCTGTTTATTGCAATATTATTCAAAATAGCCAATTATCAAAACAGTCTACGTATCCAGCCATGGGAAAATTGACCATTATGTGCTCTCACCACAAAAATGATAATTATATTTGTATTTTAAGTGACCAAGATTCTTTCCGGGTTTTAGGTTTTAGACAATCTGATTTCTAGTGACACACAGGAGACGATGGAATAAGAGAGCCACCAGCAACCTGCAGAACTAAAGGAAATTCTCACATGTTCCGACTCTGGAGGAAAGGGACCTCTGAACTAAGAGGGGACGGGTCTCAAAGCTTAATAGATTAGTGAAGGCACTAGATAGGATGCAGGCAGTGACTTTGCAACATTATTGTACTATCCTAGGTTGGGACGATTCCAAAGGAGGAGATTGGCAACTTAGGAACAGATAGGATGAAAGGTGTGGCCACTCCTGTCTAGAAAGTTATCCCAAGTGATCTAACAATTTGCCAATTAGCCAGACTTAACCACCCAACAGTGTAGATATATCCCCAAAATACTATGTTGTGAGCAATGAATCACAGTGTTATCTCTCAAATTCTTAGAAATAAGTAAAATAAAACAGTAAGGTAAAGAAAGTCAAATACTATGCACCCTTCATAAGGAAATATGATGGTGTTCTTTCTTATCTCTCCCATCCTACCCACAGGTTTCTTTTGACATTTACATCTCTGTTTTCCCAATCAGTCTGAGCGTTGTTTTCCACTTGCAAATGACAATTTAGCTGGTTTTTGCTCTTTGTTCCCTTCTCAGTTCACTCCCATGCTTCTAATACAAATCACAATCATTTTAATGTGTCAAAATTTAGCATGTCCTTGTTTTAATCTTTCTCTTTTTTAGATTTATTTATTTTATGTGAGTATACTGTCACTGTCTTCAGACACAGCAGAAGAGGGCATCAGATCCCATTACAGATGGTTGTGAGCCATGATGTGGTTGCTGGGAATTGAACTCAGAACCTTTGAAAGAGCAGTCAGTGCTCTTAACTGCTGAGCCATCTCTCCAACCCCTAGCATGTTCATTATATTAGTATCTTCAGCTAAGTTTAGGGATCACTTACTTATCCAGTCCCCTACACAATGGATATAGCCTGTGCTGTCATCGCTACAAGTGTTTTAGTTTCATCTGCAGCTGCTATGTTTAAAATATTCTGACACTTGAAACGTAGGGTAGACGGGGGTTTATTTAAACTCAGGGTTCCAGATTAAAGCCCACCCATCACTGCCATAAAGTCAAAGCAGAAGAAACTGAAAACAGCTGATCCTATCAATGGGCAAGCGAGTGCAGGGTAAGAGAGGACGTGAGGCCAAGTGTGGTGCCGATTATATTCAGTCTTTCTCGTGTTAACAAGTTCCCATTTGTTCTTCCATCTAGAAGAGCCCAGTGCTGCCAAGTCCTGACAGCCTAGAGCTCTCTGAAGTGTAATCTTGGCCCCTCCATTTATCCTGTTGCGGGCTGATCCAGAGTGTTCTTTCTGGTGTCTGCGACTTAGTTACCTAGCTTGTCCATCTGCTTCCCACCTCCAAAGTTATGTTTCTGCTGCCTTTTCTCGGAGTCTCTCTTTTTATAGTTTATCTTTTTAAATTATCTCATCACTGTGTCTTTGTGAGTTTTCAGAGGGAACAGGACGAGATATGTATATTCATTCTGTCTCCTTGTCTCACTAATGTGTATGTGTATCTCTCTCTCTCTCTCTCTCTCTCTCTCTCTCTCTCTCTCTCTCTCTCTCTCTCTCTCTGTGTGTGTGTGTGTGTGTGTGTGTGTGTATGTGTCGGGGGCTTGAGTGTGCATTTGCATGTGTGTGTATGTGTGCGTGTGCACGTGTGTGTGTG
>NC_034594.1:3038651-3043824 GCF_900095145.1 Mus pahari | reverse complement strand
AGTCTCTGGATAGTCCATCCTTTCATCTTAGCTCTAAATTTTAAAGTTATTCTTTAAAAACTCAAAAGGTTATTTGATTTTGAAAGTAATATATTCTGTACATAAGAATAATTGGACTTAAAAAAAAGAATAATTGGACTTATTTTCAAATAAAATAATTTCTCTTCTTTTTCAATTGTTTTTCAATAGTGGATTTTTTTTAGTCCTACAGTCTTTAAATTTTTATGAATATATAGTCACAGTTGCAGCACATGCTTCCTTGTCACTGTCTTACTCTACAGAAACCCAATGAGATGGTTTCCTAATTCTGCATATAAGTTATTTACTCTCATATCAGGGTTTTGGGGTTTATTTAGTCATGAATATAAATAGATAGATGGTAGATAAGTAGTTAGATAGTTAGGAAGATAGATAGATAGATAGATAGATAGATAGATAGATAGATAGATAGATAGATAGAGATAAGCACAATATGAAACCATAAGAATAATATCAAGAAATCAGCTAAATGGATAAGAAGTCCTGCCCTGCTGTCATGGAGTTCACTATGTATTAAGTAAAAGGCTTCTAAACAACTAAAAATAATATGATGTAGTAATCACTACACTAAGGTGTAGTTGGAATGGTAGAGCACTTACCTGATATGTGCTAGATCTCGGTTCACCTAGAAACTACACAATGCAAAGACAAAAAACGTGATTAATCCATTCCATGGATCGCCAGTGTATTTCCTAGGGGTAGCAGGTGCCTGAAGGGCTTGCCACTGCAGATCTGTAGCTGAGGCTCTGAACTTGCAGCAGATTTTCTCTCCACACCCCATGCTGTTTGCTTAGGACAACTGAAAATAAAAATAACTGCTAGATTGCAAAACACAATTACAGTTTTCCAAGTGGCACAAGTTGCATGTGTGCTGAACCTTAAACAGTTTCCTCTACTTATTCTAAGGTTCACCTCATTTGAGCGTTCTCTGCCCTTGTTGGTACTCTTATGCACTTTATAATCTGCCCACTGGAAATTAAGCATTTAGAAACCACCAGCCAAGTAAGAAATGGAAAAAAAGAGATGATGGGTTGTGTGTGTGTACAGCACACCTTGAAGAGTATCCACAGGTGATGTTTATACAGCACCTGGCAGAACTGGGTCATCTGGTATACCTAGAGCATAGGATGGAAAGACCATAAAACAATAAGGCAAAGCTGGAGCTCTCAGAATAAATTTCTCTTACATGGCAACCAGAGATGCTTAATTTCAATCTGTTAAGAAATTGACTTTGACAAAAAGCACCAGCTGATGCAGAAGAAATGTGATTAGAGCAGAATATGTCAAATTTTAATAAGATTTGCCTCAAAGGTTTTGGACCAATTTTTTTCTTATACTTTATGATTTAATTTAAAATGCAGGGAAGAAAGATGGGAAGATGTTCTTCTCTAACAGGTAGAGTGCTAACACTAGATGGGACGAATGAGTTCTGGTGATTCGGGGCACGATCTAGTGACTATGGTTACTATTAAGACACTGTAACCCAAGGATTACAAGGAAATAGTTAAAACCAGTGCTGTGATGGAGATCATCCCTACATGAAATCCCAGATGGACTATGAGGGAGACTCTTGGTACAAAGTACAAGGGCAGCATCAATGATTTGGGAACTTAACACTGTTGTACCTTCTGTATAGGGTGGAGTATGCCTCTACAAAATATTGAGGAAGTATATGGAACTGTGAAGTATTAGAGTTGATATTTATTCATGCCTACAGTACATGACAATGAACTTGGAGGCTTATTACAAATAAGGTGTAGCAAATTTGGTATAACTACTGGAAGACAGGATATAGGCCAGCTGAGCTCCTTCTTACACAGGTAAGCTCGTATTATATGATCAATGGACATACCATGTCAGTCCCTATCAAGTTGGATATTTTTGACACATCTACAGAAACCAAAGCTAGAACTGCTTACTAATTAGATGTTGACATTACTTCCCATTTCCTATATAACCAAGAAATTATAAATAAAATAAGAATTATATTCTTCTGGATAGGACATAAACATTAAATGCAAGTCTTACACAAAATCTACCTGTTGTCATGCAAAATTATATTTGACTTACTGCTTAAACATGAACTTCAAATTCTATTTAAAAGCGGGAGCTATAGCTAAATCTGGAGCATCTGCATTTCCCATTTTCTAAGGATTACTGTGATGCCCAGGGCACTCCTGAGGTGGAAGAGGGAAATGCTCTTAAATAATTCTCTGTGACCTGCATATTCAAGAGCGAACACATTGACATGGGTCTGAGGCCGGCAGTTGTTGCAGCCTGTGATGGACAGCTATGGCTAAGGTAGACTGGCAAACCCTGACACCCACATTCCACAGCGGCCATGGTGGTTCAGTCATCTGTCACTCCTGCTTCTCGGGGTGCTGTGTTCTGGGTTGTGCTTCAGTGCTTACTAACAGTGTAATCTCTGTTGTTCAAAGTCTAGAATAATTACTTCCAGGGTAGTTTTGCTGAATTACTGCCTTTTCTTTCTTTCTTCCTTTCTTTCTTTCTTTCTTTCTTTCTTTCTTTCTTTCTTTCTTTCTTTCTTTCCTTCTTTCTGTGTTTCTTTCTTTCTTTCTTTCTTTCTTTCTTTCTTTGTTTCTTTCTTTCTTCTTTATTGGATAGCGAGAACAATTGCTACAACTTGATGCACTTTTTTTTTTTTTTACATTTTGAACATCCACGTCTGTCTCTTATTTTGCAAGAAAGGTTTGTGGAGGCTGGAGATGGCCACTCAGTACATTCTTAGCATACAGGAAACCCTGGGTTCTATCCCCAGCACTACATAACCCAGACACTGTAGCTCATGCCTTTAATCCTAGTAGTCATTAGGGAGATAAAAGCAAGAGCTGAGAAAGTTAAGGTCATATTCATCTACAATAGCAAATTCAAGGACATAGTCTAAGAACGGAAAGGAAGGAAAATGGGAGGGACAGAGGGAGGAAGATGGAAAGATAGTCTACAAACTATAGTACTGTAAGTTCTGTTTAAATTGTGAGGTGTATATATTTTGCTTAGACAATTAGAATATTGAACTTTGCCTGTGGTAAAGCATAAAGCCTTTAATTTGTACAGAGAACAGAACTTAGCCTATCTCCAAATTACTCAACACAATGAACATTTAATTTAATGTTTTGAAATGTTTTCATAAACCAATGTTTTAAAACATTAGTCCTCACATGGTATGTACTCACTGATAAGTTGACATTAGCCAAAAAGATCAGAATACCCAAGATTCAATTCCCAGACCACCTGAAGCTCAAGAAGAAGGAAGACCAAAGTGTGGATGCTTCAGTCCTTCTTAGAAGGGGGAACAAAATACCCATGGGAGGAGTTACAGAGACAAAGTATGGAGCAGAGACTGAAGGAAAGGCCATCCAGAGATTGCCCCACCTAGGGATCTATCACATATATACAGTCACCAAACCCAGACATTATTGTGGATGCCAACAAGTACTTGCTGACAGGAGCTGATATAGCTGCCTCCTGAGGGGCTCTACCAGTGCCTGACAAATACAGAGATGGATGCTCTCAGCCAACCATTGGACTGAGCACAGGGTCCCCAATGGAGAAACTAGAGAAAAGTCCTAAGGAGCTGAAGGGGTTTGCAGCCCCATAGGAGGAACAATATGAACCAGTCAGTACCCCCAGAGCTCCCAGGGACTAAACCACCAACCAAAGAGTACACATGGAAGGACTCATGGCTCCAGCCACATATGTAGCGGAGGATGCCCCTGTCAGTCATCAATGGGAGGAGAGGCCCTTGGTCCTATAAGGCTCTATGCCCCCTGTAGGGGAATGCCAGGGCCAGGAAGTGGGAGTGGGTGGGTTAGTGAGTTCAGGTGGGGAGGATAGGAGGTTTTCAGAGGGGAAACCAGGACAGGGGATAACATTTGAAATGCAAATAAAGAAAATATATAATAAAAATTAAAATTAAAAAAATAAAAAATTAGTCCTCAAAGAAATCTGTTTTGAGACTTGGCACAGTGGCACGTGCCTAAGCAGGTGAATCTATTTTAAGGCCAACCTGGTCTGCAAAGGAAGTTCCAGAAGAGCCAGGGCTATTACACAGAGATACCCTTTCTCAAAAAAACAAAGAAAGAAAAAGGAAAGAAAGGGAAGGAAGGAAGGAAGGAAGGAAGGAAGGAAGGAAGGAAGGAAGGAAGGAAGGAAGGAAGGAAGGAAGGGCAAGGCAAGGCAAGGCAGGAGGGAGGGAGGGAGGGAGGGAGAGAGGAAGGAAGGGGAAAAATAAGAAAGCTTTGTTTTGAAATTTGATGGATGTCATTCGCTTTCAGACATTTACTTACATTTCCACCACATTTATTCTTGTATTTGTTTTATGGAGGACATTGCACAGATGCCATGGTGTGTGTGTGAAGGTCAGAGGACAACTTGTACGAGTCATTCTCTCTTTCTACCATGTGGGTTCCAGGAATCGAACTCAGGTCATCAAGCTTGGCAGCAAGCACCTTAACCCACTGGCCTACCTCACCAACCCATGACATCATTTCTTCTCAGGCATTAACTCAAATATACACCTGTCTTTTCTTAATTTTTTGTCATTTAAGAATTCTGTACATGTATATAACTTTTTTAATCAAATCCACCCCATTCTTTCCCTTCTGGTTATATTTTTTTTACTATACACTATACTGTCGGATGAATTTTTCATCATCACACCCTGCCAATATAACTTCAAAATCATCTTTTACCATCCAAATCAACCCAAACTGGGAGCTCTAAGTTTGATCATGCCCTAACTTCTCTTTAAAACAACAAAGAGGAGCCATCTTGACAGTTAGGCTTAACATTGTGATGCAGTGTATATTATCATTTCACGAAGCACTGATTATTTAAATTAGGTGTACTTTTATTCTTTTGTATACCATCAGTAGTTGATTTAAAAAAAATAGTTCTAGGGGAAAAAAATGCAAGCTGGACAGTGGTAGCGAATCTCTGAGTTCAAGGACAGCAAGGGCTACACAGAGAAATCTGTTGAGAGAGAGAGAGAGAGAGAGAGAGAGAGAGAGAGAGAGAGAGAGAGAGAGGGAGGGAGAGGGAGGAGGTGGAAAGCTTTAGGTGACGATGCTGAATGCTCTGACTTGATCATGTTCCATCGTGTACATAAATACAA
>NC_034594.1:3031945-3038330 GCF_900095145.1 Mus pahari | reverse complement strand
CCTGCCTCTGCCTCCCGAGTGCTGGGATTAAAGGCCTGCGCCACCAGACCCGGCTTGTTTGTTTTTTTAAAGGACAAGTTTTAACAAGCATATGTTAATGTTATTATGGGGGAAAGGTAGAGTTAAAATAAGTATTTGAAAAGAGATACGGCTAGGCCAAAAATTATATGATATGTTTCCTGGGTTGGCTATTTGTTTGTGCCTAAGGGACCCAGCCAATCTTTTGGTAACTTCACAGCAGCCAGCACAGGACTGAAAAGGGGGCCAAGCCAAGGACATAGAGAAATAGGATTATGTTACTGCTCCAGGGCCCAATATGTCACTCCAAACTCTACTCAGATCAAAGAAATTGTCCTTGGCTTAGCACATGTCTGACATTAACCTTCTAAATTTAGGAAGATATTTAAGGTGCTGTGAGATGCTAGTGGGTGACAGAGCAACTTTAATAAGCAACAAAGGAAGGAACCTTTGGGGAATATACCGTGTGACTCATGACAGAATGTAACAAATTGGTTGTCACTACCATTAATGGTGGCTATTTCAATGTGTGTTCCCTGTGGCCCAATGACAGATGGTTTTTGTATGTTTCAATTCTATATGTGCACTGGGATCTCTCACACTCTTACTGTAAGAAATATACCACAATCCTAGTTGCTTTGACATTTTGAATCTTTGAAAAAAAATTCTTTCCTTCATTCTAACTCACCTTTGTTTTTTAAATACTCTGTATGTCAAAAGCTATATGTTATTAGTGGCCAGCAAAACCTTAGTTCATTCTCTAACTTTCCTTTCCCCAAAAAAAGTCAATTTTAGGGGTTAGGAAAAGCATCCTTTAATTCCCTAAGGAACTGATAAGTGTGTGTGTGTGTGTGTGTGTGTGTGTGTGTGTGTGTGTGTGTGTGTGTGTGTGACTGATAAGTGTGTGTGTGTGTGTGTGTGTGTGTGTGTGTGTGTGTGTGTGTGTGAATCCACATACCCAAAAGTGGTACCTGTGCATGTGGAAGTCAGAGGACAGCCACAGGGGTCAACCCTGTACTTTGAGACAGTCTCTTGTTCTTGGACCTCGCTGCTCTCTATCACTGAACTGTATCTCTAGTCCAGTCTTCTCTATTAAGTACTTTCTTTGCCCACTTATACCACAATTAGTTATCCTAAGTATGATAGACATATAGATGTTGTTTGTACCTTGCAGGTCTTTCAAATCCAGCAGTGTGGGTACTATTACCCTGTGTGCCAGGCCACCTGGAATGGTAACTTCTAGGCATTCTCCTGTCTACCCCTTACCTCTCAGTGGGAGCACTGGAATTCTGTATGAGTTTGTGAGATACACACTCAGCTCCTCACAACTGTGTTGCCATCTTCCCAAGCCTAATCTTAAGTTTTAATAGCTATAAAAACTTTCTCCAAGTTTTGTTTTTACTACCAATGCTAAAGGGTCCTAAACCCATCTGATCTTGTCATTACTAATCACTTGAACAAATTACATAGATCAAAGTCTATGCTTTTAATTGGTGGATTTTCATTTGTAGTAACTGAATAGTTTTAGTACTTTTATATATTATTTGAAGGCTGGAGAATCATACTTAGAACCTTGAGCTTGCTAGCCACACTCAGCACTTAACCTATATCCCCAGCCCAAGTTACCTGTTGAATAATTTATTTGCTCATTTATATGGATCTCGCAATTAAATGCCCTAAGTCTAGGAGATACATAAATATTGCTTGAGTTTTCAGGCTTTCCAATTCAAACATTTCTGGTATTATTATGATTTACGTACTATGGGCACTTTCTGTCTTCATGATCAAAGCTGTGACTCTCTCTGTTATAATTTTCTACTTCCCCAAACTGCTGACACATTCTTCGGCCACAGAAAGAAAATAAATGTGTTCTGCTAGGTTTCTGACAATTTTATCTGATGCTGTTCTCTATATCTAAAGATGTAAATTTCCTGTGTGTAGAACAGCAGATGCATCTTTATGAGAGAGTAGATGAACCCTTTAGAAGTCAGGTTAGACAGCATTGGGGACAGGGGATAGTAACTGGCATTCCATTGAAGGCTGACACCTTCAGGCTGAATTACACAATAATTAGTATTCCATAGTAGCACAAAGCCTTCTCA
Source organism: Mus pahari (assembly GCF_900095145.1). Classification (NCBI taxonomy): domain Eukaryota; kingdom Metazoa; phylum Chordata; class Mammalia; order Rodentia; family Muridae; genus Mus; species Mus pahari. The sequence continues at coordinate 3,036,210 of NC_034594.1, read as the reverse complement.
CCAATTCATCTGAGGATGTGCTTTCTAAATGTGAGCATTTCCTGCTGTCTTGTGAGCAGCAACCCTGTCTCAAATTGCAACCCTGTAAAACATCTCCACAGCAAACACACACACACACACACACACACTCACTCACACATGCATGCATGCATGCACAAATGCAGGCACAATGAACAGAGAATCGTTAAAAGCACCCTCTTCAGCAGCTGTGGATCAGAGAGTGCCTGTCATTAGCCCAGCCATGGTCAGTGCTTCTTGCAGCCAGCAGCACTTGGATTTCTCTGCAATCTGAAAAGCAGTTGTGTTTTCTCAGGCCTGTCTCTAGTAGTGGTGGTATGGGTGTACTGGATTAGAATTAGGGCAACTGCTCTATGGCCAGCCATTGTACCATTTCTGCTGCCTGCCTTCTACCTTCAGTTCCAGTGATGATCTTAGTGAGCCCTGGAAGTTGGCTTTTTTTTTTTCCCTATTCTCCAGGTGATTCTGACACGTTCTAAAATGCAGCCAAGACTGAAACCAACTGTATCTCTTTAAAATCGCCAAGAGGGACTGAATCTTAAAAGGCAACTTACTAAGAGAAAGAAATAGAAACTGCCTGCCCTTTCATCAACACCTGCATCTTGGTATTAGATTTTCATAAGAGGGGGGAAATGATTTTTAGATGTTTCCAGAATTCCTTCTATGCCATCTACTTTCTTTATTACCTAAAGAAAAGTGATCCTTACCAAATGCTATAAAAGGTAACAATTTTAATGAGTGATTTGGTTTGGTTTGAATTTTGGTTTTCCAGGCAGCATTTTTCTGACTGATCTGGAACTAACGCTGTAGTCCAGGCTGACCTAGAACTCACAGAGGCCTGCCTCTGCCTCCCAAATGCTGAGAGTAAAGGCGTGCGCCACCACTGCCATGTGAGATTTTTTTGTCCAAATGTTTATTCTAGGTTTTTCTAAATCTAAATGGAGGGTAACAACTTCAGAATAAATCAATACTAATTATCAAATTAATAAGAAACAGGACTAAGGATACAGTTCAGAGACAGAATGCCCTGGTCTGATCAAGGTCCTGGCCCACCAATAACAAAACACAGAACACCGAAAGAGAAAGGGAGAAGGGAAGGATGAAGGGCGGGAAGGAAGGAAGGAAGGAAGGAAGGAAGGAAGGAAGGAAGGAAGGAAGGAAGGAAGGGAGGGAGGGAGGGAGGGAGGGAGGGAGAGAGAGAGAGAGAGAGAGAGAGAGAGAGAGAGAGAGAGAGAGAGAGAGAGAAGGGAAGGAATGTTAAGGAGAAAAGAAAAAAATAGAAAAGCATTGCACGAACAGAAACAGTTGTATTTTATACTTCTTTTTCTGTGCCAGAGATGAACAGCACAAGGAGGGAAGGTTGTCCAAAGCAAGAGGCATTTGGAGCACCTTATTTGACTGACATTTGGATACCATGGCTAGGCTTTGTCCAGATATGTTTGAGAATCTCATGAATGTACCAAACTTTCACAGCCCAGCCCATGAGGGGAGAGCAGAGATCCAGCCTCCATTGGCGATCACCCGTCCCCAGCTGCTCAATAGTCATAGAGGGTTCTAAGCTGTTAGGAACCATAAGAGTTATAACGAATTATTAACATTACTAGAAAGAAACTTGATGTCCCAAGATATAAATGAAGTGAAATAATGTGGTCTTTCTCATTTTGGGGGGCTTTGGAATAGGGATGAGAATAACATCTACATGAGTTCCCTAGCCCCACACTCACCAGCAGAGAGATGGTGGATGTTTATTTGCTCTAACAAAACCTACCAAAAGAGCAGAAATGAGGGCTGATGAGGTAGCTACACCAATAAAAGTTGCTTGCTGCCAAACTTATCACCCAAGTTTGATCCCCAAAACCCTCATAACAGAATGAAAAAATCAACTCCCACAGTTTGTTCTCTGGACTTCACATACATGTTGTGGCACATGTATGTATACACACATATGCAGACACTCACTAAATAAATGTAATCTACAAAGCAGAAATGATTGTTGAATTTGTGCCTGAATCTTTGAGTTATAAAATGCTATGATAAGTCTGCCCAGTAAGACGCATCTGAATATAAACACCATTGGTGTCTGGCTCTCCTTTTCAGTCTAGATTTCCTCCCACCAAGGTAGTTTGACCGTGTGTCTTCTTGACATCTAGGCTAGAGTTGAGGAAGTACAGCAGTAACCTAAGAGATCACTATCATTTGATCATTTGAGAGAGTTTCAGTTCCACCTTGAGTCAGCCATGAGCACTGGTTTCATTATCTGCACTTTGTGGTAATTGTGACAATCCCCATGTGCTGTTCTGTGACAATCCCCATGTGCTGTTCTGGGAGGGGAAAGTCAAGATGCAGTCCCAGTCCCTGAGGGGCTCCAGGAGATGGTCTATTCTACTCACATATATTCTGGGATCACTGAGTGGTCTCAATGGGGAAAAAGCTACATGCAGTTGGAAGGGGACTGGGAGTGGCAGAATAATGAATCAAGGAAAAATTGGGATAGAAGAAATAGGAGATCATATTTGACCAAAACACATCTAATGTCTGTAAAAATGTTCTCAAATAATAGTATTTTTATTTACAAACAAATGACCCTGCATCTCAAGTTGCTTAGTGTAAAACTGTGCTACATTTCAAGAGGTCATCAATATGGGTATTGTTAAATCTACCCTCCCTATGTCCTCTCCTATGCCCACAGTTTTCTGAAGGGTAATACCTCTCACTAGAGTTCAGATGAGAGAAAGCAGTCACATGCCTCAATGTTGAAGCAGAGTAACAAATGCTCCCAAGAATTCTGTACTGGAAGCCCTGAGGAGTGTGATCTGATACTGCCTCTGAGTGGCTAGTGTCTGCATCTCACAGGATGCCAGTCTCAGCTGTCAGTCAGTCAGCCTATATGTGTTACCTGTCTACCTGTCTTCTCTTTCCCTTGAATACTCTTCCTAGAAGCTCTCTCATATATACGCATCCAGAGCTCCTATAGGGTATAAAGTACTGCAGCACACAGCCAAGGTAACTACACTGCTCCAAGCTGGATCTTTGGGTCAATGCAGTCTGTGCACATAGTCATATGAAAGGAACAGTACTGCAGAGGGGAAGCCGGAGGCCAAGAGGGCAGGCAAAGGGACACATGGGAAGAAGTCAGAAAAACAGCTCTGGATTTATCGCTTTAGTCTTCATATGTCCTTAGAGTCGGTTCATAGTCTTCTGTGCCTTACTCCAACACTGTGAAAAGCCAGGGAATAATAGATGCACATTCCCAAATAGTACAATTAACAAAAACTTAATCTAATTGGTTTATACGGAACTGATTTTCTTTTTTTGTTTTTGTTTTTTTTTTTTTTAGCTTCTTGTCATTTATTTTTAGTACTTGAAAATATATTTCATTGCGATGTATGGAAATCTGAAAAATGAAATGATGAATTAGCAAAACACACATAGGTTCTTATTTCCATCATGTCAGAAAATGCGACCTTTGATTTTACAAATCATTGCAGCAACTTATAGCTTTGGTTAGTTCACAGTCATTTCAAAGGAGACTTCAGAATTCCTTTCATGACCCAGATGGAATACATAGAAAGCAAATTGTAAAAATTATTAAAAAATGTTCAAAGTCACTCCATAATCTTAAGACACTTAAATATTTTGCTACTAAATGCTTTAGTTCAGTAAGCTCAGTTTTAAGTAGCATATTTTATAACACTTTTAAGGAAAAAATGTGTAATAAAAATTCTAAGACAAAGACACCCAACATTAATTTTGATAAATAGCAATGGGATCAAAGGAGATCATCAAAATCCTATTTAACAATAAATTATAGTAAGTAAGATGGTTGAGTTATAACCTTAGCAGTCTCTTTTTTTATTTTTAATATCTGATGTAGCTTTAGGGAGCATGTTTTGTAAAGAATGTTAAAATAAAATCTTTCATGCTATATTAGACTAAAANAGAATTATCTGATTTCAAGGTAAAATTCAGAACTTGTATTAACCACCATGGTAGTCAAGGAAGTAAAAGACACAAAGGTGATTTACCTGTAATCAGTTCAATGCCTTAGTGTGCTCAATAGAGCAAACTAAATTATTCAGTATAAATCTATTACAGCTGTGGCTGATTATTATCTGTAGTTGAGTCTCTGTAGTGTAACTTTGGGGAAGATATTCAAAGCCCACCATCAATCATCAATCAACCTATTAACTGAAATTCATTATCTTGTCAGGCTAGGAGACTCAGATAAAATGCCTTTGATGAATCTT
>NC_034594.1:3029376-3031205 GCF_900095145.1 Mus pahari | reverse complement strand
CTCACTAAGGATGATATCCTCCAAATACATCCATTTGCCCAAGAATTTCATAAATTCATTGTTTTTTATGGCTGAGTAGTACTCCATTGTGTTTTCATATGCAAACCGCTCTTCCCTTAGCTGTGGTCGTATCCGCTTAAGCAAGAGCTCTCACAACCACACCATTGCCAGGCCAGCAAGCATTAAGGAGTCAGCCTTCTCCGGTCTGCTGCTTAAGTAACTGGTTCAGCAACAGAGCTAACGAGGTCAGTGGCGTTGTGGGATTTCAGCTCTGTATAGGCAGACTAATGAATTTAAGAGTCCAAAGACGGTTTCCTCAACTCTGAACAACTGCAATTTAAATAACAGCTATTAGCTTTCAACGACCAGAGCAAAAAGTATGAGCAGATCGACACAAATTCATCACCACCATCCTCCAGGTGGACAACAACTCGGGAAAATGTTCGTGTCAAATCATCAAAGATAGGGATGAGTTTGTAGAAGGATTTGGCAACATCGATGGCTGGGCGTCTACCCCATCAGCTGATTGCATGCTCAGTCTTCAAGTGCCCCCACCTCTCCTGGGAGAGACAGACAACCCAGTATGTCCTAACCGGAAACTGGTGGTGCTTGTCTCTTGCAGCTGACACAGCCCTTGGCATTGACGATGTGTATGATGAGAAAGGATGCCAGTGTGACGTGTCTGTGGAGGACCTCACCCCACCACTTAAAACCGTCATCCGAGCAATCAGGTGGGTAAAACCTGCGAACAAAACCCTGTGTCTGGCTCATCTCTGATTCTTTGAATTACTGTGGAGATGTTTGCTTCTCTCTCTCTCTCTCTCTCTCTCTCTCTCTCTCTCTCTCTCTCTCTCTCTCTCTCTTCCATTCAAGTAAGTTTCCTGGAATAACTATTTCCCCTTGGTGTGTTCACCCACACACCTCTTATCTCACTAAGTAATTTATTTTCTTCATAAGGAACTGTACTGCATGCAACATGAAATATGTTAAAAGGTGGGTGGGATTTGAAAAGCTAAGCAATCAGAGAAAATGCGTAAGAGTGAGTGTACTGTCTTTTATATTTGTTGCTTTAGAGACATTTGGTTTATTGATGCAACTAGAACTATATTTTTCTTAATTATTTTATGCCTTTTATTCAATAATATATGCTCCATATTTTGTACTAAAAGAAAACCCCTCTAGGCTATTTGAAATAAGGCTGAGCTCTGACCATGGGAAACCTGAGGTACTGTGCAGTGACTCTTCCCATTCTGAAAAGTAATTGTTCATACACAGGGACTCTTAATCTGGTCCCTGTACAATGACTAAGAGAGGACCCATAACAACTCCAGCTCATATCAGTGCAATTAATTGTTTGTTTATAGTCTAAGTTGGTCATTTAGCATGATGTTAGATGTGCCTTTGTGATTTCATTGGGAAATATTGGGCAAAGCAGAAATTAGTTACCAGAAAATGCTTGTGGTGATAAAGAAAACCATAAAACGTTATGAAAACGCAAGTGCTGTCAGAAGATGCTTAAATGATCTGTATCCACAGTTGAAACTAAGTGCAGTAAAGGTGAATTGCCCTGCAAAAGGGAGATTCCTATTGGTCATAGGTTATGCCTCACACCATGTTATAACTGTAGAGAATACCTTCAGACTTCCTCAGTGGGTACCAGTGTGAGCAACCAGTTAAACAGTCACCATATATCCATGGACAACCTAGGGAGATTGTGAATCTGAGGTCAGCCTGGACTACATAGGAAAACTCTGCAAGAGAGAGAGAGAGAGAGAGAGAGAGAGAGAGAGAGAGAGAGAGAGAGAGAGAGAGAGAGAGAGAGAGAGAGA
>NC_034594.1:3023031-3029371 GCF_900095145.1 Mus pahari | reverse complement strand
AGAGAGAAAGAGAGAGAGAGAGAGACCTACATATATATCTAAGCCAATTAAAGGGTAGTGATGGGGCTACCCATTGAGGTTAAAAACACTAGCTACTTTTCCAGGGGACCCATTTGATTCTCAGTACCCACATAGCTGCTCATTGTAATTTCAGTTGCAATGGATCCAATGCCATCTTCTAGACTCCCCACTCAGGCACAAGGCTCTTATAAACAACACAGAAAAACATGGAGGTAAAGCACCTGTACATGTACTGGCTGAGTTTGTGTGTCAACTTGACGCAAGCTGGAGCTATCACAGAGGAAGGAGCCTCCCTTTAGGAAATGCCTCCATGAGCTCCAGCTGTAAGGCATTTTCTCAATTAGTGATCAAGGGTGGGAAGGCCCAGCCCATTGTGGGTGGTGCTATCCCTAGGCTGGTAGCCCTGGGTTCTATAAGAAGCTGACCAAGCCAGGGGAAGCAAGCCAGTAAGGAACATCCCTCCGTGGCCTCTGCATCAGCTCCTGCTTCCTGACCTGTTTGAGTTCCAGTACTGACTTCCTTTGGTGATGAACAGCAATTGTGGAAGTGTAAGCTGACTAAACCCTTTCCTTCCCAACTTGCTTCTTGGTCATGATGTTTTGTGCAGGCATACAAAACTTGACTATAGGACAACACACTACTGTCCAATACTGTAACTCCTTGTTTTTAAAAGAGTATTTATATTTGAATTAATTAAAATATAGAAGACAATTTAAAATTCAGGTTGCTCAGCTGGCTCAGTTACACAATACACACTTCAAATGTTTAGTGGCCATGGGCATCCATAGCTAGTGACAACCATATTAAACCAAAAAAAAAAAAAAAAAAACCAAAAAACAAAAAAAAAACAACCCACAGCAGCATTCTATTATCACAGGAAGCTGAACAGAACAGTACTGCTCTGTAAGCCACCTTTAGATTCTTTATATGCATTGACTACGATTCCATCATAGGCCCTAACATAATGGTAGGAGAGTTAGTCCACAAATCCATCTGACTTGCAACATGTGCATTAAATCTTATCTAGTAGAGGCAGCTCATCCTTAATACAGTGTGTGGCATTTCCACCTTCTGAAGCTCTCCCCTTCTGCTTCACAACCTGCAATAAAAGGATCGTGGGCTGCAAGTACAGGGACAAGATAGGTCTATTCTGCTGTCTTAAGCACTTTAGCAACAGTTTAAGATTTACTTCGCCCTTCCTGAAATCAGCTGATGTTCGTAAAGTCTTTTGCAGAATTCCGTTGTTTTTCAGAGCTCGTTCTCAATCCCTCCCCATCCCCCACTCCCCATCCCCCACTCCACTCCCTTGTTCCTTTCTGTTGACTGTTTGGTCAGGATTTTATATTTTTTAAATTTACTTATGTATTTTTATGTATATGAATTTTCCATCTGCTTATATGCTTGCATGTGGGAAGCAAGCATCAGCTCCCATTATATATGGTTTTGTGCCAGTCACTGTGTGGTTGCTAAGAATTGAACTCAAGACCTCTGGAAGAGCAGCCAACGTTCTTAACCACTGACCCATCTCTCCAACCTAGGATTTTGTATTTTCGTTTGGGTTTTGTTTGTTTTTTTAGGACAAGGTCTCATGTAGCTCAGGATGATCACAAATACAAACATACTATGTAGCCAAGGCTAGTCCTAAATGCCTGATCCTCCTGCTTCGAACTCCCTAAGTCTGACATTTCAAGTGTTTGCCACCACACCTAGCTTGGTTCTAATTTGTACATGGGGGTGGTTTGTATGTAACTGTATGGTGTAAAGGGAATCTGTGCACACCAGTACGCATGTACAAAAGCCAGGGGAAGATGTCATGTGTCCTGCTCGATCACTACCATGACACAGGGTCTCTTATTAAATCTGAAGCTCATCCCATTTTTGTTAAACTATCTGGTCAACAGACCCCAGCAGTTCTCACGTCTTTACCTTCAACCTACCTCCTGCTTTTGCGGCCACTGGCTGCTACAGAAACACCCAGCTTAGCTGCTGGAATCTGAACTCTGGTCCTTGGCTTGGGCAACCCTTCTTACCTACTGAGCCATCTCCTCTGTGCTAAGCCCTTATTTTTAGCTGAACTTCATGATTTAGGTATCTACTGTGTGTCTATCTGTCTGTCTGTCTGTGTGTGTGTTTTTTGAGGCTCTTGGTGAGGATAAATGGGGGATATTTTTCTTCCCTGTATTCTGATTCTGCCTTGAAATCATTCCCACGTTCCATTTAAAATAATTAGATAATATAAGAAGTTAAAAGCCACGACACTGAAGGGTTTAACATGAAATTATTCATCCATGAAGCACATAACTTAAGGATATTTGATTCAGGAGCTGAAGTCATGCTTAGCAGTTAAGAGCACATACACAGGTTCATTTCCTAGCACATCAGGTGACTTACAATGGCCTATAACTCTAGCTCCAAGGGATCTGACACTCTCTTCTGGACTCCATGGCACTTGTGCACACACACACACACACACACACATACACGCCATTTAAAATAAAACTATTTTTGTAAGACACATAATTCAAAGACCACTCAATACTACGAGTTCTGCGAAGAAATTTGCAGATATGTGTCCTTAAATCTTATGCAAAGGTGCTTTTTTGGTGAAGTATTAATTGCATAAATAAGTTCAAAATCAGCTGGCTAAGAAGACTGCCAAACATTCCCACATCTTACAACTCACCTGAAATGGTATTTTATGTGCTTATTACTAACTCTGAGCATGCACCAACCATTATCAATCTCTAAGCAACTTTGCTTTGACATTTTCTTTGTCAAAAATTCTTAGATGGTATAATATTAATAGAAATACTCTTTTGTATCCCAGAAACTCTTAGTTTTTCCTAAAAGACAAGTTCGGGCCAGGCAGTGGTGGCACACATCTTTAATCCCAGCACACAGAAGGTGGAGCTAGGCAGATCTCTGAGTTCGAGGCCAGCCTGGTCTACGTAGAGAGTTCCAGGACAGCCAGGGCTACACAGAGAAACCCTGTTCCAAAAATAAATAAATAAATAAATAAATAAATAAATAAATAAATAAAAAGACAAGTTCAAATTAAAAGAAGGACAAAAAATCTGCATCCCACCATACAGGTGACAATATGGAAATAATATTACCTTTACAAATAGCAATAACCTGTTCTTATGTTCGGTTCTTATTAAATGTCTCCCAATGTCTCAGGAAACAATATGACTATCACTCGTGTAGTATAGATTCTATTACATTTTACTAAAGGATCTTACCTCTTAATCAATGCATTTTATTTGGTTGTCAAAGTTGTTGCTGCTGCTGCTATATGGAAGTGCTGGAATCACTAGGTAAATGTTCTACCATTGAGCTACATCCCTAGCCCTTCAATGTATACTTTTTACAGATGGGCACAGATGTTTCTCTAACTATTTCATGGAAAGGTACATACTTCTGCATAAGTCTTTTTTTTAACCTCTAAGAGTAGGGATTTTGCTTACTTTGAGGAAGCAATCTATATCTTATTAACTTTCAGTTAAAACTGCCATTTTCATATATTTGTGAAAACTAATTTCCAAATAGATAAAGTTAATGAAGAAGTAGCTGCATATGTAGCAGAAGATGGCCTAATCAGCCATCATTGGGAAGAGAGGCCCCTTGGTCTTGTAAACTTTATATGCCCCAGTACAGGGCAAGGCCTGGGCCAAGTAGTGGGAGTGGGTAGGTAGGGGAGCAGAGGTGGGGGGAGGGGTATAGGAATCTTTTGGGATAGCATTTGAAATGTAAATAAAGAAAATAATAAAAAATAAAAAAAATGTAAATTGCAAAAAAAAAAAAGTTAATGAAGAAGTAAGTTTATTGATGAGCTATGTAGCATTTGGCCCACTTGCCTTGACCATTTCATGGTAAGATACCTGTTTTCCAATCACTGTTTGAAAAACCTCACCCATACACAACCCATAACAGCCAAGGTGTGAAATCAGTCTGGATGGCCATGAAATTTGATGGGTCCAAGAACTGTGGCATGCAGACAGCACAGAGTACTTCTCGGTCATAAAGGCAAAATGAAATGCTATGAACATGACCTGGATGACATCTTAAGAGAAGTAGCCAGACCCTCAGAAAGACTGCTATGGTGTGCTTCCTCTCATATGCAGAAACTACACTTCAAAAGATACATGAAGTCTGTAGAGGAGACAATTTAGAGAAGGAGAGTAGCTGGTAATAGGAGACGTTGACAAATAGTGAATATTATTAGAGTCAATTGTATACATGTATGAAAATATAATGGAAACAGTTATTTTATGATTGATTTATTAGTGAAACAAAAGAAAAAAACTGTAAATAAATGCCCTTGACATTGTCTTCCAACATGTAGAGAATCTGATCATTCAGGAGTTTCTTTAAAAAAAAAAATCATCTATTTATTTTATGTAAGTACACTGACTGTAGCTGTCTTCAGACACACCAGAAGAGGGCATCAGATCTCACTAAGGATGGTTGGGAGCCACCATGTGGTTGCTGGGATTTTAACTCGGGACCTTCAGAAGAGCAGTCAATGCTCTTAACTGCTGAGCCATCTCTCCAGCCCATTCAGGAGTTTCTTAAGTCGAGTAACAGTTATATCTCATGCTTGCATTGGTATTGTAATCACTATAGAAGTATGAATCAGGGCCCAGTGACATGGCTCTGCAGTTAAGAGCCTTCCTGCTCTTACGAAGGACCCACATTTGGCTTTGAACACCCAAATTAAGTGGTGCACAACTGATTATCAGGTCAGTTCCGGGAGATCTAATGCACTCTGTATTAGTCAAGGTTCTCTAGAGTCACAGAACTTACGGATAGTCTCTATATAGTAAAGGAATTTATTGATGACTTACAGTCTGAAGTCCAATTCCCAACAATGGTTCAGTAGTAGCTGTAAATGGAAGTCCAAGGATCTAGCAGTTGCTTAGTCCCACATGGCAAGCAGGCGAAAGAGCGAGAACAAGACTTCCTTCTTCCAATGTCCTTATATGGTTTCCAGCAGAAGGTGTAGCCCAGATTAAAGGTGTGTGCCACCACACCTTTAATCCCATATGACCCTGAACTCGGAGATCTCCCTGTCTTAATCTTCTGGAATCCATAGCCACTGTGCCTCAAGATCTCCATACCAAGATCCAGAAACTTCTATCTTCCAGCCTCCAGATTAGGGTCACTGGTGATCCTTCCAATTCTGGATTGTAGTTCATTCCAAATATAGTCAAGTTGACAACCAGGAATAGCCACTACACCCTCTTATGGCCTCCATGAGCATCTGCGCACATGTACACACTCACACAGGGACTCATAATACTTGTTTTTTTAAAAAGTCATGAATATTTGGCAAATTCACACAAGAAAATGAATGAATGGTTTATATCTGTTTTAACAAATGTTTGAAAGTTTTATCGGTGCAACTAGATGTTTATTTTAAAGTCTCAGAGTCATAACCTATTAAAATGCAAAAGAAGTTGTATAACTTATTTGTGTGTGCTTGTACTAGACTAGGTTATTGCTCAGATATACACACCAAGGCAACATGAAGTAGTATTTGAAGAATCGTGCATTTGGGAACATGCTTTACTCACAAGGCAATGTGGTGTTTATATGCTTCTTACTATTGTGGTTGTCATAGAATTACTACATCTAGGATGAGAGTAGCTCTTAATGAGATCCTCAGTGACCATCGTTTGTGCACAGGCTGGTTTTATATATGCAGAAAGTGTGTGTCTTTTCACATAATTACCTCAGTGGCTGAGTGCCCGCCTAGCATGTGCGAACTTCCTGAAACTGATTCCCAGGACCACAAAGCAAAAGTCTGAATGAGACTACTGCAGGACATAGTTTTCCACTAAAGATAACTAAAGCCAATCCAAATGCTCATTATTGTGAAAAACTGCAAGAGAAGCTACTAATTTTATTCTGTTCCTAATTTCTCCTAATATTTATATGCAAGAGTCACTATGCCTGTTAGGTTTCCCTACAGGCAACCTTCTATATCCCAAGAGTCAAGTAAAATAATCAAATCAAGAGGGGAAACTGAAAAAAAACTCTCTTTTTGTAAATTCATTTGCAATACTCAGGCTGCAACCCAAGGCCATGTACATAATCAGACAAGTAAGCACTCTACCATTGAACTACACCCCTAGACCCTCAAAGAGTTCCTTAGCTGACTATATTCAGGCAGCATAATAGATCATCCATCCAACATCATTACCCAACTAGGCTGGTTGCTAGAGAAATTTAAAGGGATAGGACAACCTATATCCAGCCTTTTCACACACACACACAGAGAGAGAGAGAGAGAGAGAGAGAGAGAGAGAGAGAGAGA
>NC_034594.1:3012175-3021036 GCF_900095145.1 Mus pahari | reverse complement strand
ATGTGTGGTTATAGTTCTGTGGGAGAAATAGTGTCAGTGTTCACCAGCTTGTAAAAACTTAGTGCGAGAGCTTCAACATCTAAATAAATGATGAAACGCATTCGTCACTGAGGTCACTTTGCCTAAAATTAACTTAATTTGTAGAAAACAATGGATTCAGTTACTATCATTTCAATTTATGAAAAAAGTTGTTAGGATTGCCAAGTGCTTTTATTAAAAACTGCTCTTTAAAGGTCTAAATCTGAATCAGTTGAATGTTGGGCACCGAGGGGAAATAGTTTGTAATAGATGACCTTGATTTTCAGTTCAGTTCCATCAGTCACTTGTAGCTCTGTGCAATTTCCAATCCAGTTTTCTCATTTTTAAGTTCATTACATGCCTGTATATATTTTGAAATTAATTTGAACCTGAGTATTTGGCACATGATGGCTTAATAAATTTTAACTTTCAATAAAAAAGAAAAAAAACAGGCAGGAGTGTCAAGCCACCTATAATCCTTATGCTCAAAAGGCAGAGACAGGGGACAGAACTCAGGACACATCTGCTAATTAAACCAGCTGGATCACTGAACCTTGAGTTCAAGCAGTGACCTTGCCTCAATAAAAATGTAGCAGGATCAAAGATCATCCCCAAGTCCAACCTCTGGCTTCCTTACACATGGACAATGTATCATGCACGCAAATGTTAGTATTTGTCTACTATCATAATAAAAAAAGTGCTGGGAAATCCTAGCACTCAAGAGAATCAGTTCAAAGGCAATCGGGGCTATATAGTCAGACTGTGTCTTAAAACCAAACAAAAGAATATAAGTTACAGATGCTGTGCTACTTGCATATAGCATCTCTGACTTCTGCCTACCTACCCTTCTGACGACCTACCCTTAGCTACCCACAGTATAAGATTCAGAATACTTTGGATAACCTTCCTGGTGTTAGTACTGGCCTTCATTTACCTTAGCATATTTGTTTAAAAAAATTAAGTAATTTCCCTATCCTTGTCTTGCATTTAGTCTATCTTTATTGAGCACATTGTTCTATGTTTGCATATCATTCATCTTTGAAGTGATGTGGACTGTTCCTGTGGTACTGAAATGATGAACGTGGATCAGGTGCAATACTATCACATTTGTGTAATTATCTCAATCTGCAGGTTTTTTTAATTTTTATGTTAATATCATTGATAGGAATAAATCTTTTGACATTCAAAAATATATATAAGTTACAGAATGTAGGGAAGGTTGGGTGAGAAATAGGAGGAATGGAGAATGGAATATGTCTTAGTTAGGGTTTTACTACTGTGAACAGACACCATGGCCAAGGCAACTCTTATAAAGGACATTTAATTGGGGCTAGCTTACAGGTTCAGAGTTTCAGTCCAGTATCATCAAGGCAGGAACATGGCAGCATCCAGGCAGGTATGGTGCAGGGGAGCTGAGACTTCTACATCTTCATCTGAAGGCTGCTAGCAGAATACTGGCTTCCAAGCAGCTAGGATGAGGTTCTTAAAGCCACACCCACAGTGACACACTTACTCCAACAAGGCCATACTTATTCTAACAGGGCCAAACCTTCTAATAGTGTCATTCCCTGGGCCTAGCACATAAACCATCACAGTATGCTTGGCTTAAGAGAAGCAACTATTGAATTTAAAGTGCCAGTGGAGCTCAACAGCAGAGCACTGAGATCTGTGGATCTGTGGAACAGTACTCAAAACCAAACCAAACCAAACCAAACCAAACCAAACAAAACAAAACAAAACAAAACAAAAGGAATGGAGACAAACATGGTAACCATCAACAGAGTGGCAACTGTCTTACTGATATCTTATCCTAGGAAGTCAAAAATAAATAAAATGGTATACACAGATTCCAATGCTTGAAATCATTCAGGGAGACTCAAAGAAAAAAAGGGAATAGCTCCAAGTGGACAGGCAGATACTGACAGACAGATGGAGATGTAGCCAAAGATGACCTGGGGGAACTAGCTTGAGCAGAAGACAGAGGTCAAATGTGCTAAATGCTGCTATGAGCTCAGAATGATGGAGGAAGAACGTTCTTGGAAAGTGTCCATCAGTGTTAAGACCCCGGAGAGGGGAAAAATCAGAGTTGAGGAAAGGGTTTGAAGTCAGATAGCAAGCAGAGCACTTTTTAAAACACAATGTTGGAATCTCTGACTCTAATATGAACAAGGGTGTCAATAAATTCTTTGTGACTAGTGAAGACTCAGCTCCTCTAAAATAGCTCACATCTGATCAGCCACTGAAGAGTCAGTGATGGCCTGTCAAACTTTCTGAAGTGGGTATGCAAATCAGACCCCACTGTCACCCGAGATTACATGACAGAGTCTTCTAGTCTTCTTTCTGCTCGACCTGTGCAAAGAGACACACATGCCCCTTCCTCTAATGCAATCTAGACTCGGGGTCCTTCTGAAGTCTCACTTTATATTTCAGATACAAATACTCCACAGAGAAAAGGCTCTACTTGTCATTGTGCTTGTTGATGTTTGTAAGTCTCCAAGCTTTTAATCATCACGAGCTGTTAATCTTGCTGATGTTTTCTTTTCTATGTTATTTTAACAGAGGTACTGGTTCTTTGTTTCCCAGTCTCTATTAAGACGTTCTTGACAGCCATTCTACAGTAAAGGGTGCTGCCAGAAGACTGCTGTAAGGATCATTTAGCACATGTTTTTAAAATCATCTAATGTATTCCCTAGGATATTCTTTGTTTTTGTTTTGAAGATAATTACTTTTGGCCAATTTTTCATTGAGGCCGAATTAAACTACTGTTCCTAGTGGAGACACAGTGTGATGGCATGCAGAGATTTTTCTTTAACCTTTTATTTGGTTATAATTTAAACTGAGCCCCTTTTGGTTGCTGGAACAAAATGATTTAAGGACAATGGAGTGTGTGAGCACATTTTTACTTAGTCTTTTCACGTTTTAAAGTTTATGCAGAATTATATTCTCCTAGAAAAACAAAGTCCCCATATTTAGATACCATACAAAGGTTAAGCAGACCTTGTAAGGCAAGTTAACTATTTATACTTGGATCTACAAGATTTTTCTTGAGTTTTATTATCTTTCTTAATAAGAAAATTCACCAAGCCTTCAGAGCATCCTCTGCAGACTTTCAGCTAGAGAACAATAATAATTTAGGCCAAGTATGGTGGCACTTGCCTTTAATCCCAGTGCTCAGGAGGCAGATGTAGACAGATCTCTATGATTCCAAGGCCAACCTGGTCTACATAGTGAGTTCTAGGATATCAAGAGATACACAAAGATACCTTCCCTTTAAAAAAAAAAAAAAAAAAAAAAGAGGAAGATGAGGGACTCTTTTGGCAGAAATGGAAACACGTTCTAAACCAGCCAACTGGTATACCTGTGCATTAGTTAAGGTTTCATTGCTATTAAGAGACACCATGACTAAGGCAACTCTTTCATTCCATTAATTTATTTATTCATTTTATATCTTGATGATTAATACCCCCCTCCCGGTACCTTCCTCATACAATTCCTCCCTCCATTCCCCATCCCTTCTCCTCTGAGAGTAGCCCCTGTGTATTCCCCCTACCCTAGCATATCAAGTCTCTGCAGGGCTAGGTGCATCCTCTTCCACTGAGAGGTAAATATTAATTAGGGCTAGCTTACAGTTTCAGAGGTTTGGTCCATTATCATCCTCACAGAAAGAATGGCAGTGTACAGGCAGACATGGTGCTGGAGGAGTGGAGAGTTCTACATCCTGATCCACAGGCAGTCAGGAGGAGGCTGTCTTCTGTAGGCAGCCAGAAGGAAACTCTGGGTCCACTGGTCAGACTTGCACACATATATGAGACCACAAAGTCCCGATCCCACAGTGACACACATCCTCTAACAAGGCCACATCTCCTAATAGTGCCACTTCCTATGGGCCAAGCATATTCAAACCACCACAAGCTGCTTACAACCTCTAGTGGGAACACTAAACAGACTGTATACCAGTGAAGCCAATTTGTATATCTCTACCAAAAAATGGGGCTTGAGAGATTACTTGGTGGTTAAGAATGTTTGTTGCAGAACACTCATGTTCAGTGTCCAGCAACTATATAGTGGCTCATAACTACCCATAACTCCACTTCCAAGGGGTCTGGTGCCTTCTCCTAACATCCCACAGGCACCAGGCATACACAGAGTACACATGCATACATTCTGGCAAAATGTTTACATACATTAAATATATTTTTCAAAAGCTAAAAAGAAAGAGAAAGGCAGACAGACAGACTGAATCAGGCCATCTAAGATCTCTGAGACGTCCCTAGTAACTACTACCCCAGCCTGAGATGAAAGAAGGGTAGAGGGGTCTTAGCTGAATGTTTCTATAATTTGTTTTACAGGATCTTCAAAAATGCAAATACTTAGCCTACAAATACAAGCATATATTGTTGATTATGTTTATATATTAACAGAAAAACAATATCACTAAATACCATAAAGAGTAACAACACATATACTTACAAGAGGAGCACAGATTACCAAATCATGCCGACCTGGTTGCCTATTCAATTTGCTCCATGAATACTACCAAACTTGAGTTATGGTCTAAAAATTGAGAGCTTGGGGTAGGCTTGGGTTATTTGTCAATCTCAAGAATAAGCATCACCACACCAGGATGGGGTCCTTGCTACTTCTTTCTTTCTCTCTTTGTATTTATTTTATTATCGAGACAGGATTTCATTGTGTAGGCCTGGCTATACTGGAACATTGTAGACCAGGATGACCTTGAACTCACAGAGATCCGCCTGCCTACAAGCATATGCCACCACCACCCTGGACCCTTGATTTTAAAGTTATTAGAGGCTGCATTTCTCATGGCAAGTGAAAAATCCGAAAATAGAGTTTTGTAAACTCAGAACAAAGGCTGTGACATACAGAACAGCTAAGCATAGGACCTCAAAAATCCAAGACAAAGCAGGAAGACTATCCAGAGATGCCTTAGAGGTGGACATACAGGATCCCTGTGACAGACTGCCACTTCCAGAAACCATGTGCTACCATTTTCTCCAGTCTAGCTAAACACTCTCCACCTCTGCACTCTCACATTGACCTGTGCTTCCAGCTGCCTTCTGTCTACTTGCCACCTGCCTTACTAGTCCAAAAGTGCTGTGGCTGAAGGGGCTGTGTCCTTCTCTGGCTTCCTTCGGTGGTGGACTAGAAGGTGAAATTATCCATTTCCTATCCAAGCAGGTGTTTATCACAACAGCAGGCAAACAAGACCAAGGATGTCATTAAATCTCTGTGGCTTAGAGTGTAGCTCTAAAAAGCACTTTC
The DNA here is from genome assembly GCF_900095145.1 of Mus pahari. NCBI lineage: Eukaryota > Metazoa > Chordata > Mammalia > Rodentia > Muridae > Mus > Mus pahari. Next base: position 3,015,735 of record NC_034594.1, on the reverse strand, counting down.
CTGGTATTCATAAATCCCTGGAATTAATCCATAGCACTACAAAGTAAAGTGTGTGTGTGTGTGTGTGTGTGTGTGTGTGTGTGTGTGTGTGTGTACATACGTATGTATTGATGCCTAGTCTGGTGTGACAGCTACACAGCCTGTATTTCCACGCACTCATACCACTTGAGTCTCAGAATTTAAATCCAGCATGGGCAACATGGTGAAACTCTGTCTCAAAATCAGAGGAGAAAGAATCAAAAATTTCTGGGTCCTTTCTCAGACCAATTAAATAAGAATTAGAGTCAGGGCCCAAGCTCCCTGGGTGATTCCAAAGAGCAGCCAAGCTTGGGTAATAGTGCTGTCTTCACAGTCAATCAAACGCCTCTTCGGTTCACAGTCAGCTGGGCCCTCTCTGCCCTACACAAGGTTTGGCTGCTGGCCGGACCATCCATCTGTTGGTGGCAGCAATAGTCACTGCTGCTTCTGTTTTCCCATGATTCTTCTCACTGCATATTCATGTCTTCACCCTGATTTAGAGCTACTGGAAGGAGACTCTTGTGAGATTTTATAACTTGTGGCAACACAACAAATGCACCTACATTTTCTTAGATCCTCAGAAGCACACATGTGTTTGTGTGTATTTATAGACATTTTCTACCCAGAGTTTAACTTTGCTGTAGTTCCTTAGTTCTCAGAAAATGTGTGAGCAGGCTTCTCCAGTTTCTGGAGGAGGCGCCAATTCAGTCTGTGGTGAATCTTTAGCACCCTCTAGTGGTGTTACTGGAGCACATCAGTTTTTTTCAACAGGATCATTTTTCCACTCCTCTTGATTACCAATAGCATCCAAAGAGACTGACCTGAGGAATCTGGTCTGTTGCATTAGCCCAGATACAACCCATTCGTGTGAAGAAGAGGCTCCACTGAGTATAACTGACTTCTCAGCCTTTTCTTTGTTCCCCAAAGGCCAGCCAGGAATTGCCATAAGAATGGGCCATTCACTTGGCAAAGGTTTATTGAGCCTGTTATGTGAGTGAAAAAAGCCCTAGTACATCAAAGTGCCAAAGTATTAATACAGTAGGAGACTATAATAATTAAAGGCTTAGCTGTGGAGTCAAGCTGACTCATTTCCTATCTCATGCTTGATAGTTTTTTAAGTATGAGCCAAGCGACTTGGCCTCTCTTTGTACTTCGGGTCCTTATCTACAAAATAATTATACACCTCTCTCTGAGTGTATTAAGAAGTACAGTCTAATACTATCATCACCCTAATTATTAAATATATTTTAAATGCTCTAATTTTACCCTTGGGCAATGTCCCCAAACATTTCCCCCACCCCTAGACAATGCACAAACTATTACCACTTCTTTTTGTAAACAAGGAAAGTCTTTGACCTCTTTGACAACCCAGTTCATAGACTTTCATTTATTCCTGGTTTCTTGGCCATCCCTCATAGTTCCTATCTAAAGCATGGATGGGAAACAGCAGTTAAGTCAAAGCTCTAACCCAAAGTTCATTTGGTGCAAATTCAGGGTCACTGGGACATAGCTGCATTTGTCTGACTGTTTTCTCCAGGAATTTGTCTTTCGGACAGAAACCATAGGACCTGCAGGACACACGACTTTCACCTGCTATCCTTTCCCCTAGAATTACTTCTTGCCCTTTATCTGGGTTTTTAAGTTTCTCTGTATTTACACCCACCTATGTAGAGAGAGTTAAGACAGAATTTGCAGGCTAGCCCAAGACACAAAATCAGCTTTCACCCTCTACCTGCCCACCCAGGACTTCACAGACCCCAGATCTCTCTTCCTTCTCTTATTCTGACAGATAAAAGTCATCTTCTTGTCTTAAATACAATGGTCTTGGAAAGGCGAAAAACGAATAATCGAAAGACTTTTCAAATTCATGATTAAATAGCTTTTCTTAAGACATCCCCCTCAAGGTAGGTGTGGTGGCACATGCCTTTAATACCAGCACTCAAGAGGCAAAGGTAGACAGATCTCTGTGAGTTCAAGGTCAGCATGTTCTACAGAGTGAGGTCCAGGATAGGCAGGGTTACCAGAGAACCCCCCCTAAAAAAGATATTCCCTTAATTTTCAGCAATCTCATTTCTTCCTATGGTTTAAATTATTAAGCCTTGAGCTTCATTTGATCCCCTAGGTAACCAGAAAATGGCCTAATCTCTGCTCTCTGGAAGATAATACATTTCAAAGTAAAAAGTAAAATGACAGAGCAAGAATATTGTGTATTAAGGGCACTAGAGTACTCTCCACACCGCAGGACCTCGGGATCACCTCGGGATCACAAGTGAGTGGAGCAGAATATCAGCTCCAGAGAATCGCGGAGGGTCTTGTGCCAGCAGGAATGGGGACAAGGGAACCCCACCCGACCAGAGGCTGGGATCCATTCTGATCTGGGCCAGCCCTGCCATCTTCCACCTGAACCCAGCCAAGGGCGACAAGAGCCCCAGAGGACTCTCCACGCCACGGGAACCCTAGCACACCAGGGACCTCATGATCGCCAGAGAGTATGTGGGCTACAGAAGCAACAGAGCTTCTTGGACGGGGTCCCATCAGGCCTTCATCCTCAGCCAGGAGGTAAAGCTGAGACCTAGACCCCTGAGCACCTTCTACGCCAGAGGAGAGTAGGCCTACAGGGAAGGCTATGACCCTAGGATTCAGGAGGTGGATCAGAGCTCCAGTCTTCTGGATGCCTTCCCTGAAAGAGGAGAGCTTGCCTGCAGAGAGTGCTCTGACCACTGAGACTCAGGAGAGAGCTGGACTCCCAGGACTGCTGACAGGAGCTAACAGAATCACAGGAGGAACAAGCTCCAGCCAGAGACAGCTTGAAAATTAACACCGAAGATTAATAGATGGTGAAAGGCAAATGTAAGAAGCTTACTAACAGAGAGACCAAGAACACTGGGCATCATCAGAACCCAGCACTCCCACCGTAGCAAGTCCTGGATACCCCAACACACCAGAAAAGCAAGACTCAGATTTAAAATCATATCTCATGTCGGTGGTAGAAGATTTTAAGAAGGGCATTAATAACTCACTTAAAGGAATACAGGAGAATTCTGCAAAAGCCCTTAAAGAGGAAACACATAAATCCCTCAAGGAATTACAGGAAAACAAGGCTAAACAGGTAGAAGTCCTTAAAGAACTAAAGGCAAACACAGATAAACAGGTAGAAGTCCTTAAAGAAGAAACACAAAAATCCCTTAAAGAAGTACAGGAAAATACAACCAAACAAGTGATGGAATTGAACAAAACCAATCAAGGTCTAAACATGCAAGTAGAAACAATGAAGAAAACCCAAAGGGAGACGACTCTGGAGACAGAAACCCTAGGAAAGAAATCAGGAACCATAGATGCAAAAAGATCTTAACTCAAAACATCCAGGAAATNCAGGACACAATGAGAAGACCAAACCTGCAGATAATAGAAGTAAATGAAAATGAAGATTTTCAACTTAAAGGGCCAGCAAATATCTTCAACAAAATTATAGAAGAAAACTTCCCGAACCTAAAGAAAGAGATGCCCATGAACATAAAAGAAGCCTACAGAACTCCAAATAG
>NC_034594.1:3007366-3010195 GCF_900095145.1 Mus pahari | reverse complement strand
AGTTCTACTCAGCTCTTTTTTTTTTAAGATTTATTTATTTATTATATGTAAGTACACTGTAGCTGTCTTCAGACACTCCAGAAGAGGGCATTGGATCTTGTTACAGATGGTTATGAGCCACCATGTGGTTGCTGGGATTTGAACTCCGGACCTTTCTTTAGAAGAGCAGTCGGGTGCTCTTACCCACTGAGCCATCTCACCAGCCCTCTACTCAGCTCTTAAAAACAATGAATTTTTGAAATTCTTGGTCAAATGAATGGATCTGGAGGATATCATCCTGAGTGAGGTAACCCAGTCACAAAAGAATTCACTTGATATGCACTCACTGATAAGTCTATATTAGTCCAGAAACTTAGAATACCCAAAATACAATTTGCAAAACACAAGAAAATCAAGAAGAAGGAAGTCCAACATGTGGATACTTTATTCCTCCTTAGAATAGGGAAAAATATACCCATGGAAGGAGTTACAGAGACAAAGTTTGGAGCTAAGACAAAAGGATGGACTATCCAGAGACTACCCCACCTGGGGATCCATCCCATAATCAGTCACCAAATGCAGACACTATTGCACATGCCAGCAAGATTTTGCAGAAAGGACCCTGTGAGGCTATGCCAGTGCCTGGCAAATACAGAAGTGGATGCTCACAGTCGTCTATTGGATGGAACACAGGGCCTCCAATGTAGGAGCTAGAGAAAGTACCCAAGGAGCTGAAGGGGTCTGCAACCCTATAGGTGGAACAACAATATGAACTAACCAGCACCCTCAGAGCTCGTGTCTCTAGCTGCATATGTAGCAGAAGATGGCCTAGTCGACCATCATTGGGGAGAGAGGCCCCTTGGTCTTGCAAACTTTATATGCCCCAGTACATGGGAACGCCAAGGCCAAGAGGTAGGAGTGGTTGGGTAGAGGAGCAGGGTGGGGGGGGGAGGGTATAGGGGATTTTCGGGATAGCATTTGAAATGTAAATGTAGAAAATATCTAATAAAATTGAAAAAAAAGAAAGAAAAGAATATTGTGTATTGTGTGTATACTAAAATGGAGATATAAATAAGCAGACAACCCCTACATTTGTTCAAAAGGAAAATATTGCAGTCAGTAGGGTTAGGGAAAGAAGAAAACTTTTGAGATGAAGATGGATGAATTGTGGATGTTGCTGTAGATTCACCTGTGCGAGTATCAGAGGTCACATGACTAGCCTGGACACTCTGCTTTACAGTTAGGAAGCTGCTTACCTCTGGTCCTCCCTGTGAGGGAGCTCTCTGCATTGCTAGACTGTGAGTCTTGGCATCCACAATAACTTACCACTTAAGAGGAGAATGACCTTGGACTGGGTTACTCAAACTCTAGCTCTCCCCAGACTCCAAGAGCATGGTGGGAAATTGTTAGTTTTGAAGTGGTGTGATGCAGATAAACTGCTTAGTGTCGTGTGAGACATGCAGAAAGGTGGGACTGTTAGAAAGCCATCGAAGAGGGCAAGAGCTGTCTATGTCTTATTCAAACTTGTACCCTTACCACCAGCTGAGCATCCAGGGGATCACATTGAATGCTCACATCCAGGTCACTGCAATGGAGATGCAGACGCAGTTTGGAACACTGCCAAGCATGGGAGGTTAGGGTATAAGGCAGGAGCCAGGAAGACCTGGGTGGGATGGTGCTTTGCTGTGTACTGGTTGCTTATTTGGGGGAGATGAGGAGATCAGTCTAAGATCTTTGTATTTATGCTTCCCAACATATGTATAAAGGAGAAAGTTCAGCTCTTCCAGTCTGATTGAAGCTTAGGCATAATGAATGCACTGCGCACACAAGTGTGTGTATGCATGTTCATGTAGGTGGCTACATAGGGGGCATGCGCAGCTGGGGGTCAGAGATTGACAGTTGATGTCTTTCTCTACTGATTTGTTTTTGAGGCAGGGTCTCTCACTGAACCTGGAGCCCCAGCTGTGCCTCAGTTTGTGTGTGAATACTAGGCATCTAGACTCAGGTCTGGAGGCTGAAGGCATGCTGTGAGTTCAAGACCAACCAGGTCTTCAAAGTGAGTTCCAGGGTACCCAGGGCTTTTACAGAGAAGCTGTGTCATGAAAAGACAAAATAATGATAATGATAATAATAATAATAATAATAATAATAATAATAATAATAAATAACATTTAAAAAGAAAAAAGGAGGAAGCAGAGGAGGAGGATGAAGAAGAAGCAGGAGGAGGAGGAAAAGAAGAAACAAACACAAAATCCCTTTTCTGAATAAGAATATTGATGTTGAAAAATATGGTAAAGAGCTAGGATGTTGTGGATGAGTGATTCAACATAATTAGGATATAATTAATTTGAGGTTAAAGATACAATTAGAAGATAGAGTCAGCTAACCTATCATTTCAGATAGGTAATGGATATTTTCTCTTTAAACTCTATTTACTATTTTTCCACTTTTGACCAAAGGATCATAAATTTCAGTTTTTAGAACAGAGCCCAGTTCCCTGTCTGGAATCCATGGCTATTGTAATAGGGACCAGTGAACTATTTCATAGTTGAAAAACAGCAACAGGTTTAACAGTTACCAGCTATGAGGCTGCACAGATTAATTAAAAGGTCACACTCCTTTGCTTTTAGCAAGCGCTTTATGACTCTATTGCAGTCACTAATTACCAAACCAAATGAGCTACTTGATGGCATCATGAAAGTGACTGGTGAAAACTTAGCCATTCTGAGTGGAGTGAGATGGAATCTCAGGGTTGTTTTGATTTGCATTTCCCTGATGACTAAGGATGTTGAACATTTTTTCAGGTGTTTCTTAGCCATTCAGTATTCCTCAGTTGAGAATTCTTTGTTT
>NC_034594.1:3001184-3007355 GCF_900095145.1 Mus pahari | reverse complement strand
AGGAAGGTGCCCAAATTTCTGGAGCCTGAAACAGGGTCTGTCCCAGAAGTTAGGTTGCTTCTGTCTGTCTCAAAGCTGTGTAGCTTCTGTGGTCCACACTCTCGCCAGTGCAGACTGGAGCTGAGGCGAACTGGAGCAATGATGGCTCTCCTACCAGCTCAGGCCTTGAGACCCCTCCCGGGCAGACACCCCTCCTCGGGCGGGAAAGGTGCTGGATGTCTGGAGCCATGAAACAGGACCCCTCCCAGAAGCTGTGTTTTTTCTGCAGGCCACCCTCTCTCCAGCAGTGCACCAGAGCAAAGATGGCTCTCCTACCAGCTCAGGCCTTCAAGAATGGACTTCTTTAGGTTATGTTCTAACTCCACGTGTGATTGTGGCGTATACTCATGCAGAAAGAAAAAAAGAAAGAAGGGGGAAGGGAAGCAAGGAGAGGGAGAGAAGAAAGAGAGGAAGGAAGATGTAATTTCATAAGACCACTTGGACAGCTATTCTGTTTATGGGGGAAGGCTTGCTTGAGAGTTGTGTGTGTCTTTGTCTGTGTGTTTGTGTGTGTGTGTGTGTGTGTGTGTGTGTTTGTCTCACTGTGTATGTTTGTCTCACTGCATGTGTGTTTGTCTCACTGTGTATGTGTTTGTCTCACTGTGTATGTACGTATGTGTGTGTGTGTTGTGTGTACAGATGTGCATGTGAGTGCACATAAAGTTCAGATCAAATGCTTTCCTCAAATTCCACCCTGTCTTTTGAGATGGAATCTCTCACTAACCCTGACGCTTACCAATCTAGCTATGCTGGCCCACAAGTCAACACCGGAAATCCACCTGCCTCTACTCCCCCAGCATTGAGACTACAGGTGTATGCCACCAGAGCCAGTGTCTTTACATGAATGCCAGAGATCCAAACTCAGGTTTTCTCATCCTTGTATGGCAAACAGTTTCATAAATGAGTCATCTCTCCAGTATGCTCTATTTTTAAGATCTTATATTTTTATCTTAAGGTATCTTGAATGTCTGTGGTCACAAAGAATTGCATTTGACTATAGTTTTAATTGGAGATTTCAATGGGTATTAAACAGATATAACACTTAATATTTAGTTTCTTATGGTGTGTTGCTATGCTGGAGGTGTATCTCACATGAAATATTCTTAATAATGCCCTCTTTAAACTCTGGCTTTAATAGTGCATTACTATAGGAGCATAAAATAATTTGATACATGATTTTTGCTTCCAGAAGTTTCATATGTGTATATATTTAACAACCTAGGGCAGCGTTGCATATGCTAAGCAAGTCTCCTAACACTGAGTTGTATCTTTGGCCTTTTTTTGTCCTGAGACAGGGTGTTGCTAAGTTTTTCAAGCTGGCCATGTAAGCAAGGCAGGTTTTGAGCTCACGGTCTTTCTGCTTTGGCCACTAGAGTAAGTGGGATTATGTATTTGTACCGCTAGAATTTTGTTGTTGTTGTTGTATTTGCTGACAAACGTATAGTAACTTATTTTGACAAAGTTGTGGGAAATAATATTCAATATGTATTGATACAGAATCATGAAGTTTCATGTTGCAAAGCGGAAGTTTAAGGAAACATTACGCCCATATGATGTAAAAGATGTCATTGAACAATACTCTGCTGGTCACCTGGACATGCTTTGTAGAATTAAAAGCCTTCAGACACGGTAAGCAGTGGGCATGGAAACTATCTGGTATTTCCTACAATACACAAAACCTCTCAATTCTGTATTTCTGATACTTTTTTGATAGGCAACAGGGTGGTTGCCTTTTAACATAGATTGTATCCTTTTCGTAAATGGAGAGAATGTTAGTGGTACCTCATAGGATTGACCCGACCATTGACTAGTCAGTGTAGTTTATAACACACAGTATCCTTGGCACTGGCTAATCAGTCAATGTTAATGATAGGATAACATGGCAGCTCAGTAGAACACTTTAAAAAAAAATCCATAGCTTCCTTACCTGCTTATTACCCACATATGAGTTTTCAAACAAATTCGCATTGAACCTGTTCTATCAGTGTAAAATAATCAGAATTATGATTTCATGGCTTTTATGGTAGAACTCAGAACTGACTGGTCCAAGGGAGATGTTATTTTGTTTGGACAGTTTTCCTCTAGACACTCCTTCCTATGTGATTTCATATATGATCATATGTAATGCTGTGTTAAGAGAATCATCAGGGGCTGGAGAGGTGCCTTAACTAAGAACACTTGCTGCTCTTCCAGAGGACCTGAGTTCAAATCCCAGCACCGATTGTCAGGTGGTCCACAACTGCACGTAACCCCAGCTCCCAGAGAAGCTGACTCCTCCAAAGGGACCCGCATACAATTAGCAGACACACACAAACACACACACACACATACACACACACATTTAGTGCCTATAACCAGAAATCTTCTTTGTCTGGCAGCGTTGATCAAATTCTTGGAAAAGGACAAATGACATCAGATAAAAAGAGCCGAGAGAAAATAACAGCAGAACACGAGACAACAGATGACCCCAGTATGCTCGCCCGGGTTGTGAAGGTTGAGAAGCAGGTAGGGCTCAGCCCCACTTTCAGCTGGGATTCATCATCACAGCAGAGTATATGCAACTTCAGTGTTAAGATTCATGCTAATCGTTTTAAATTTTATTTTATGTGTGTGAGTGGTCTGCATATATGTCTGTTATTGAACTTTAGTCCCCAAGGTCAGAAGAAGCTGTTGGATCTCCTGGAACTGGAGTTGTGAGTGGTGTGAGCTGCCATGCCCAGCTGTGGGTACTGGGTATCACACTCCTGGTCCTTATCAGTGCCCTTAACCTGAGCTCTCTCTCTCCAGCTCCTGAACTTAATTTGTTTGTTTTTTGAGAGTCTCTCTACAGAGCCCTGGCTGTCCTGGAACTCACTCTGTAGACTAGGCTGGCCTCGAACTAACAGAGATTCACCTGCCTCTGCCTCCCCAGTGCTGGGATTAAAGGCCTGTATCACCATGCCTGGCCTTCTAAAATCAGTATATGTTTTAAGAATGAAATGGAGAGTATCTAATTGCCTTATGAATAGACAATATTCTTTAAAGCACCTTTGGATTGCCACTTTTATCTTGGGCTGGTGAGATGGCTCAGCGGTTAAGAGCACTGACTGCTCTTCCAAAGGTCCTGAGTTCAAATCACAGCAACTACCTGTAATGAGATCAGACTCCTTCTTCTGGTGCATCTGAACTTGCAGAGTAGACCAGAAAGAGCAAAGGTTCTAAAAAAAAAAAAAAAAAAAAAAAGAAGAAGAAGAAGAAGAAAAAGAAAGAAACTTTTATCTTGTCAATTAATACTTATCTGAAAGCAACTAAAGAATTTCAAAGGTAAAAACAGCAAAAGGCATATTTTTATTTTCATGGAGTCTCCTTTAGTTTCCTTCATTTAAAACAAGATTTCAAAATCTCCACCATAACTGTGGCAAACATTGGTTATTTGTTTACCCTGAGACTGTATCTTCTCAAAGAGTCTTCTCAATGGAATTCATTTTATTTATTTTATTTATTTCGGGGCTTGGGGGACTATGTCTCACTATGTGCCTCTGGCTGGGAGTCACTACACGAATCAGGCAGGCCTTGAACACTTAGCTATCTACCTGCTTCTGCCTCTCAAGTGCTAGGATTAAAGATGTGCACCACTGCCGGGCAGAGATGGCGCACACCTGTAATCCCAGCACTTGGGACGCAGAGGCAGGCAGATTTCTGAGTTCAAGGCCAGCCTGGTCTACAGAGTGAGTTCCAGGACAGCCAGGACTACACAGAGAAACCCTTTCTCAAAAAAACCAAGCCAAAAAAAAAAAAAAAAGATGTGCACCACCAAGTCTGGCTTTCACTTTAAATTTGATTGATCCTTACTTTAGTTTCCTAATTTCATGATAGACTAAGTTTTTACTAAACTTCACTAGCATCCCAGAAAGGAAATCAAACAGTAATGCTAAGAAAATCTTGATGGTTGAAAATCATTTTGAGGTTGCATTTCAATGGTACTTAATTGATTTAATAAATAAACAAACAAACAAACGTAAAAACTCTATTTAAAGTTTAAAGAGAAGAGAGGAGGGTACACAGAGGGTCCCATAAATGCCAAAGTAATGCCCTCCTTTTCCTCCTGTGGCACCGTCACAACCAGCGAGCACAACACTCCATAAGAGTTACAACTGGAGTGGCCTTATAGCAGTTATTTTACTTTGTCAATACAATCTTATTTCACCTTTTCCATACCAAAGAGTCAAGTCAGTTCCTGGTAACAGAGTGTTCTGGTGTCTAACTATTCTCTCCGCTTCCAGGTCCAGTCCATCGAATCCAAGCTGGACTGCCTGCTGGATATCTACCAACAGGTCCTCCGGAAAGGCTCTGCCTCTGCCCTCACCCTGGCATCCTTTCAGATCCCGCCTTTTGAATGTGAACAGACCTCTGACTATCAAAGCCCTGTGGATAGCAAAGACCTGTCTGGCTCCGCGCAAAACAGCGGCTGCTTAACGAGGTCAGCCAGTGCCAACATCTCAAGAGGCCTGCAGTTCATCCTAACGCCAAATGAGTTCAGTGCTCAGACTTTCTATGCGCTTAGCCCTACTATGCACAGCCAAGCTACCCAGGTGCCCATGAGTCAAAACGACAGCTCCTCCGTGGTGGCCACCAATAACATTGCAAACCAAATAAGCACCGCACCCAAGCCAGCAGCCCCAACAACTTTACAGATCCCACCTCCTCTCTCGGCCATCAAGCACCTGTCCAGGCCAGAACCTCTGCTCTCAAACCCCACCGGCTTACAAGAGAGTATTTCTGATGTCACCACCTGCCTTGTTGCCTCCAAGGAAAGTGTTCAGTTTGCACAGTCAAACCTGACCAAGGACCGTTCCCTGAGGAAAAGTTTCGACATGGGAGGAGAAACTCTGTTGTCTGTCCGCCCCATGGTGCCCAAGGACTTGGGCAAAGCTCTGTCTGTACAAAACCTGATCAGGTCGACAGAAGAACTGAACTTACAGTTTTCCGGCAGCGAGTCGAGTGGCTCTCGAGGCAGCCAAGATTTTTATCCCAAGTGGAGAGAATCCAAATTGTTTATAACTGATGAGGAGGTCGGTGCGGAGGAGACAGAAACAGATACTTTTGACGGCACCCCACCGCCTGCGAGGGAAGCTGCTTTCTCATCAGACTCTCTAAGGACTGGAAGGTCACGGTCATCTCAGAACATTTGTAAGACAGGAGACAGTACAGACGCCCTCAGTTTGCCTCACGTCAAACTGAACTAAGTTCTTTGTTTCCTTTCTAAGCATAGCTGTTCTTTTAGCCATACATATCACTGCATGAAGTACTCTGGAAGCCCGTCTATAGAGTTGAAATCGCGCAAGAGTCAGGAAGAACGCGAAAGGCCATTTATAAGCCCGTTATCTTTTAATTGCATGAAAATGCATGTTTAGGGGTGGCAGAAATTCCAAGGTACATCGACATTACCCCATGCATTTATTAACGTACCTTGAGTCTAAAATCCCGAGCCAACAGTCGCTACTGATGCTATGGGGTGCGTGAAGATGCCGGGATATTAGTTCAATTGACGCTGTGTTTTGAAATTGTCAGAGTAAACACCTTCAAATTTCAGGCATTTCTGCTTTATGACTAGATACAAAGTACATTTTCAAAATTAGGCCATGATGTATGTTTAGACACAATGGCTATCAACAGCTGCTAATAACACAAGTAAAGCAGAATTTGGAATATAACCGAAATGGCTGCTTATTTCAAGAAACCTTTGCCAACCCGTTCCTCCTAAGTCATTTCATCAATGTAATTTGAATGTCAATCTGTGTGCTTCTGGTGACTTAGCGCTGTGGCAAGCAATTTTGCACATTGTTTTCATGTTGTCCTTTACGCTGAGAATGTTTTCGAATTAGAATATGGCCAGATAATGTCATTGAGGGCCAGTGGGGAAGGAGACTCCCTCTTCCTGTGGCATCTTCCACATCATGACAACATAGTCGCTAATGGAGGCATCTCCTCTGAAAATGGCCAACCTCTCTGCAAGCATATGAAGTGCTGGATTTAACAACCTGTGCAATGGGGCTGGTCCCTCTGAGGGTGCAACTACAGGTTTGCCCACCCTGTCCCCCCGAATGGGTCTCTCTGTGAGGGTGCAACTACAGGTTTGCCCACCCTGTCCCC
>NC_034594.1:2999983-3001173 GCF_900095145.1 Mus pahari | reverse complement strand
TGAGGGTGCAACTACAGGTTTGCCCACCCTGTCCCCCCGAATGGGTCTCTCTGTGAGGGTGCAACTACAGGTTTGCCCACCCTGTCCCCTCGAATGGCCAGGGTGACTAGCAATTCCCATTTAGCAGACATAGAGGTATAGGGCCTGGGGAAGGGGTTACCTACTTGAGGGTGGGGGAAAACAACTTGGAAAGACTCCACAGTTACCACAGGTGTGTGACATTAAAGGAAGTACATCCCCACCCCCATGGGCAAGGAGGAGAAGAGCCCAAAATATGAAATAACTAGATTTTCTTAGAAAAATAAATATTGCTAGGAAATCCAACTACCTAAGCATCCCTTATTCTTGTATAACAGAGAATTCTGCAAGCTATTTATTTTTACTATGCCCTGAGTGTCTTTTGCTATTATGTAGCACATTTTGCATATGAAAGGCTAAAATGAAACTTCCTTTACTTTTATACTATAGTGAACATTTTTCTATTCTTCCCAACAAAGTTATCCCAAATGAGAAACTACTGGCTCAGTTTCCAGGTTATGAACATTTATAACTGTAAAACAGATAGCACTGGATGGGTCTGAAGATCAAAACTCCTTAGTCATGTATTATGATGGAAAAGAAACAAATAAAAAAGTATACTTATCAAAAATGTATTTCCCAAAAGGCAAGCAATACTGGCTGCTTGTTAGAATTCAACCCCACACCTGTAATCGTGGAGATGGGGAACCTAAGATAGAGGATCATGAGTTCAAGGCTAGCCTGGCTCATACAGCAAGACTGTGTAAAGAGAGTGTGGGGGGTGCTAAAGAAAGATCTATAACTGCCATTTAAATTATCTAAGCTTTAACTAAAAGGTTCCTGAAGGAAGATTTTTTTTTTTTTTTTGTACTGGGAGGTCTGGGTTGGGGGGTGGGGGCCTTTTCAACCTTTTTAGCATCCAAGCCAAATGAGCAGAATCTAGGGATGTCAAGTGGTTGATGGAAGCAAGGAAGCCTCTAAACCCACCAGCCTCTCCCCGAGCAGAATGCTGTCCCTGAACCACCGCCCTTACTTTTCTTTCCCCTAACTGGTAACTCTACACCACATTTTTGCTTTAGAATTTCACCAGGCTTCAGCCAGCCTCCACCCTCAAGCAAACCAATTCTCTCTTCCTCTGTTTCTTCCCAACCTTTTTTTTTTTTTTTTTTTTT
>NC_034594.1:2997721-2999972 GCF_900095145.1 Mus pahari | reverse complement strand
TGGCCTCGAACTCAGAAATCCACCTGCCTCTGCCTCCCAAGTGCTGGGATTACAGGCGTGCGCCACCACGCCCTGCTCTTCCCAACCTTTAAGTAACTTTGTCATTTAAAGTCTTCCTCTCTCTTACCCCTCAAGGATGCATGCAGGGTGTGGTCGCACACCTCTAATCCCAGGATTTCAGAGGCAAAGTTGGGTGGATCTTTGTGAGTTCAAGGCCACTCTGGTCTACAAGGTGAGTTCCAGGGTGACAGAGGGACCCTGTCTCAAAAAAAAAAAAAAAAAAAACTTTCTTAGACTCTCAATACAGTCTCTTAGGTCTCTTAGAGTGTAACATTCAGGGACTTCTGACCTATGAGAACATCTGTACAGTCTGAATTTCACACTCCATTGAAATTGAAATGTTTCTTGAGCCTTTCAAGCTATTCTCATTTTACAAACAGAATGCTACTAAATTATTCTATGACTTTTTATTTACCTATGTCTCCAACCAACCTGAATGACGTACCCTCAAAAGGACATTACACATGTGTATGTATACCCACAACACATCCCTCACCATTGAGCAAAAGCCAGAGATACCTGCCTGACACTGAACAGGGCTCATTCCAAATACTGGCTGAGGAAGAGGAGGGAGCTGACAGCTTCCAGACAGCACTGATACTGTCTCAGGTTGAATCCCACTGGCAGCAAGAATTGTGAATGTATCAGGGACCCCCTCTTCTTGGGCGTCCTTGGGCCTCAAACACAGTACAGTTCATCTAACAAGCTGGAAGCTGAAGATTCAGAGAAAAAGCCTACATGTGTCCCTACCGTCTTAAGCACAGTAAACATGTGAAGAATGACATTGAGAATGATGTCTGCACATTGAAGCCATGACAGCTTTGTGTCTGCTTTATCCTAGCACAAAAACACCTGGATGTTGGTAGGTTTGGGGTGTATATATTTCAGAGGTATGTGTGTTATGTCATGCTCTGGATGAACAGAGGAGGGGTTCTCCTATTTACATTTAGCAGAGACCCATTGCTCCACCCCAAAGAGTGGCAGGGGTGGGGGGAAGGGGAGCACAGTTTAGCTGAGCACACGGAATAACCCTGTGCTTTCTCAGCCCAAACCCATCTGCCCTCCGCAAACCATAGGGTTGGTGGAGCTCATATAGAACAGCCATCATCCCATGCAGGAGGTTACCTAACACGTTTGCCATGTCTAATCTAAATGTTTGCATCTTGTTGAGACAAATTAATATCTGTAGATGGCAAATTCATTTAATTTAAGAGCTTTATTGGGTTTTCTAAGTACTTAACTCGGGTTCTTAGGTGCCTTTCTGACCTGCCATTGGCTCAGCCTTTTGGTGTTTTGGTTTTTTTCTGGAAGGTTCTTAATAGGAAAATCAAAAAAGCCTAATAGAGGAGTTGAGGCACACACTAGCTAAATATCATACCTATTTCCAGAGCAAAACTATAAAGAATGATGAAAGCCAGGCAAACAGATCGTCCAGTCAGATCGAGGAAATATCACAGATGCTAATTCCCCAGAACCCGGTTTGGTTTTTTTTTTTTGTTTTTGTTTTTTTGTTTTTTTGTTTTTTTGTTTTTTTTGCCTTAAATGACATGGTTGTGTTTTTGCAAGGAAAATTTAATTTAATATAATTATGTGCATTTAACTGAGCAGTTCCAAAAGTCATGTACGAAAACAATGTAATTGTCTGTTTCCTGAAAAACAACTAAATCAGGAATAGCATACCCATTTCAAGCTATTGTTAACATGTAATTTCCTTTGCTCTTTTCCTGAGATAATTTGTTTTAAACTAAAACATTAAAAAGATGTCTATAAACAGCGAGTATGACTGCTTTTATCTGGAATGAACTGGTTGGATCTGTCTTAAATGTCTGCAATGAGATCTGTTGATAGAGTTCTCTGGAATTAGCTAACTGACCCAAGTAACTCAACTGTACAGATTTTGTGGAGATGTATGTCTGTGGTGGGGGTAAAGGAACTGTTGCATTTGGGGAATGGAGGAGATTTGCATATGTTCTCAAGGATAACATTTGGAAAACTATAATTTTTTTGATTGCTGAGGATTCATCTAAGGTGCCTGGCCATATAAGCCCAAGACCAAACAAAACCTAATTTGATATGGACCATCACAATCAGAGTGTTATCGGTTCTTTTGTTGAGTACAATTCTGAATAGGCCTTACCCACACTTCCTGAAGCAGAAGTGTTGTAGATCACAGATTTTTTTTTTTTTTATT
>NC_034594.1:2992929-2994251 GCF_900095145.1 Mus pahari | reverse complement strand
ATTTTGACTATGTTAGTCCTGCCAATCCATGAGCATGGGAGATCTTTCCATCTTCTGAGATCTTCTTCAATTTCTTTCTTTAGGGGTTTGAAGTGTAGATCACAGATTAATGTTGACTTTAGGATATTTAGAGATGGGATCCAAGTCTAAACACGAAATGCACTATTTCACATACACTCAAATCTAAATCCTTACAAATGCTAGGCAAGTACTCGACCATGGAGCTCACCCCAGACATTTATAATTTGTCAATAATGTGTGCCATGGAAGAACATTTTATGGAATTTTCTATTTATGGTGTTCATGTCAGCATTAAAAAGCTTCTAGATTTGATAGCCTTTGGGGATTCAGCCTTTGAGATACTCAGCCAGTATAGCAAAAGGGTTTGCTAAAGGAGACATCAAGAAATGGAAGCCATATAGTTACCCAGGATTATATGGGTGCATGCACCCAGCTCTGCCTTACCAGGAAAATGTTTCTACTTCAAACAGACAGTAGCCTTTGTTCCAGGAGAAGCTCCATTAGAGGCTAGAGCAATGGGAGTGCTTTCTGCTCCTACAGAGATCCCAGCATCATTCCCCAGCACCCACCACTGAGCTGCTCACAACCCTAGTTCCACAGAGTCTGACACATTCTTTTGGCCTCCAAGGGCACTGCACACATTCAGCATACATAAACTCAGGTAGAAATATACACATAAAATTTAAGAACAAATAAATCTTTAAAAAACAAAACAAGCCAGGTGGTGGTAGCGCATGCCTTTAATCCCAGCATTCGGGAGGCAGAGTCAGGTGGATTTCTGAGTTCGAGGCCAGCCTGGTCTACAGATTGAGTTCCAGGTCAGCCAAGGCTACACAGAGAAACCCTGTCTCGAAAAACCAAAAACAAACAAACAAACAAACAAACACAAACCATAAAAAGTCAGCCATGGTAGTCATGTCTGCAGTTTCTACTATTTGAAGAATAAGACAAGAGGTGGAGGCTAGCTACATAGTGAGACTGTTGGTCTAAACACAAATAAGCAAACAAAAACCCAACAACTACAACAAAACTATCAGTAAGAATAAAGATTCCCAGGCTGGTGAGATGGCTCAGTGGGTAAGAGCACCCGACTGCTCTTCCGAAGAGTTCAAATCCCAGTAACCACATGGTGGCTCACAACCACCCGTAACAAGATCTGATGCCCTCTTCTGGAGTGTCTGAAGACAGCTACAGTGTACTTACATATAAGAAAGAAGAAAGAAAGAAAGAAAGAAAGAAAGAAAGAAAGAAAGAAAGAAAGAAAGAAAGAAAGAAAGAAAGGAAGGAAGGAAGGAAGGAAG
>NC_034594.1:2984040-2992874 GCF_900095145.1 Mus pahari | reverse complement strand
AAGAAAGAAAGAAAGAAAGAAAGAAAGAAAGAAAGAAAGAAAGGAAGGAAGGAAGGAAGGAAGGAAGGAAGGAAGGAAGGAAGGAAGGAAGGAAGGATAAAGATTCCCGTTACTTTTAATTACTGTGCCAGGAAGCTAATATTATTAGTTCAACTATTTTCAAGGAAATCAGAATCTTGCAACTTCTAAATACAGAGGCATAAAATCCTTAGGGAGACATCTTTATGAAAGGGTCCAGGAATTGACTCACAAGCCACACAAACACTATCTCAGTCAGACAGGGATGGTTTATTGAACACACACCCTAAGACGAGTTGACCAAGGCCATGACCCAGATTCAGGAACTGAACCTTGAGTTAAAAACCCTACAGGGTTTTTAAGCCCAAAATCCACAAACATCTGTGCCAAGTTACTTCACCAATCAGGATTTAGAGACAGGAGGATTTCCTTAGGAACATGGCTTTGTTGCACACTTCTCCTGCCCCCATTGGTTGGGGTATTCAACTGTGGCAGGGGACTTGCCTTGTTAATGTTCATGTTTTAACTTGTCTACCAGGATGAGACTTGTCTTCATTCACATCTTAACTTGCCAACCAGGATGTCAGTTACCCACATATATGTCTCTTTCTGCTGAGTAGGATGTTCCTAGGGAGGTCTTGGGAACTTAAAAGTTACTAGACCACTACTCAAAATGGAAGTCTTATTCCAAATAGTTTCTTCTATTGGTGCAGTTGGGAGTCCATCCCAGGCGCAGCTTATAAAGTAACATAACATAAAAGCTTATACATAGGTGCAAGATGTGCTGTTGGGTAGCTTGTTTGGGTCTAAACTTATAGTGTGCAACTATACAAAACAGTTCTACTGACTTCTATCATGATTGGTTTCCAAGGGCACAGAATGTAGCAGAGTATGTACTCGATCTTGGCATCAGAATGCTTCCTGGTAACAGCAGACACCTTTGAGAAGATTTCCTTATAACGGCAGACTAGGCAGGTAACAGTTACCTAGGCCTTAACATTCCATTTAGGCCTTAATATTATAACTAGGTCCTAAAGCCCATGGCTTTAATGATACTAGGTAAAGAAGAGTGTTTTCTCAACTGCAAACTTCCAAAACTGTGTAGGATCTTCTGCAGACTGCCAAATGCAACTGAAGGATTTGCCTTTGTGACAGTTCTTTGAGTTCACCATGGTGGAGAACTGAAGATGGCAGATACCTGAAGTGGCCGGTCAAGTCACATACAAAATCATGAAGGTTGAGAGCAGGGAATCTGTGACTCAGCCTGCTTTATCTTTCTTATTCTGCCCAGGATGCAAATCTAGGGAGCATTGTAACCCACCTTTTTTTTATATAGATATTTTTGCCTCAATTAAGCTAATCAACATAATTCCTCAGAGACAGGTCCAGATATTAAATAATCTCTCACTGAGGTACCTAGAGGCTTGACTTCAATGGTGATTCCTATCAAAGTGAGGACACTAACGGTCACATGAGAGGGCCATGGTTGCTTTGTCATCTTTTGAGATAAGACTGCTTCTAGTGGCTTAGAGAGATGGCTCCAGCAGTTAGGAGCACTGACTTACTGGGCGTGATGGCACACCTTTAATCCCAGCACTGGCAAGGCAGATCTCTGTGAACTTGAGGCCACCTGGGTCTACAGAGCAAGCTCCAGGCCAGCCAATGAGACCTCTTCTTAAAACAGACGAGCATACATACATAACACTGGCTGTTCTTGAAGAGGATCCAAATTCAGTTCCCAGCATGCGCAGGGCAATTCACAACCATCTGAAACTCCAATGCTGAGATCAGACAATATCTTCTGGACTCTAGGAGGACTAGGCCCACACTGAGCATGCTTGCAAAACACCTATACACATTTTTTTTTAACTAAAGAAATTTAAAAACTGCATTTCTGGAACTACTTTCACAGTACCTCAAACCTAACACTTAAAATAAAAATATACAATTCTGTCTTAACCACTGGTTATAGAAAGAAAGAAAGAAAGAAAGAAAGAAAGAAAGAAAGAAAGAAGAAAGAAAGAAGTGGGGGTGGTGGGTGTTGGACTTGAATTATCAGTATTATTTCCCTGGTTTCAAATGCTTCAAGTCTGCTACAAATACATCTTGGAACTTTTTTTTTTGGATTTTTCGAGGCAGGGTTTCTCTCTATAGCCCTGACTGTCCTGGAACTCACTTTGTAGACCAGGCTGGCCTTGAACTCAGAAATCCGCCTGCCTCTGCCTCTGCCTCCAGAGTGCTGGGATTAAAGGCATGCGCCACCACACCTGGCATCTTGGAACATTTTAAAATTTTATATTAATTGTAAAAAATTTCCCTTATAACTCATCTAATTCTAAATTATTGTGGTTTTTTAATTTCTTTTTGTTTTTTGTTTTATTTATTTATATATGAGTGCTCTTTCTTTATGTACACCTGCATGCTAGAAGAGGGCACCACATCACAGTATAGATGGTTGTGAGCCACAATATGGGTGCTGGGAATTGAACTCAGGGCCTCTGGAAGAACAGAGGGTACTCTTAACCACTGAGTCATCTCTCCAGCCCCATTGTGTTTTGTTTTTTTTTTAACTTATTCTTTTGGTATATGTATTTTGCTTTCGGTCAGGGTCCTTATTAAAGCAATAAAAGGAAAACTGGAATACTATGTAAGATAGTAAAATTTTATATAATATTTAAAAAAACAAAAAACAAAACCAAAACAAAACAAAAAATTGCCCAATATTATACCAACTATATTACAAAAAGTCATGGAGCATTTGGAGCAAAATATACTAACACCTTTGCTGAAAGAACGGGGATACAGTGTTTAGGAAAACACTAGTGAAGCCAAGAGGGATGGTACACCCTCTAAATCCCAGTCCTTGGAAGGCAGAGGAAGGAGGGTCTCTGAGTTCGAGGCCAGCCTGGTCAACAGAGTAAGTTCCAGGACAGCCAGGGCCACACAGAGAAACTCTATCTCAGAAAACCAAAAGCAGCAAAGTCATCAAACGTAGAAACTTCCAAGCCCATCGCACAAAGCTAGAGATAAAGGCAGGTGTCCTCTGCTGCACTCCATCATCAGGCTCCACGCTCTTCCTGCCTCTCTCGTCCCCACTTGGATACTGTTGGTGCCTCCTCTTACCGACCTCATGACAGCTGCCTGTGAACATATCTTTAATTACTTCTAACACAGGAAGGAAGGAGACACGAGATCTCCTCTTCCCAAGTGAATAAAAATGCTTCCCTGGCACCTAATGAAACCAACACCAGTCAAATGTAAATTCCTAGGGCAGCACCATCACAGATTATGCGACCCGATTGGCTGACGCATCAACTAACAGAGTTAGGGATATAGGGACGATCCAGCCAGAGAAAGGCAGTAAGAGGGCCCAGGGCGGTGCTACTCGCTTTTAATCCCACTACTTGGAAGGGAGAGGTCAGCAAGATCCCTGTAAGTTCCAGGACAGCCAGGGCTGCATTGAGTCCCTGTCTCAAAATAACAACAAAAAGGTAAAAGAGAAAGAAAAAAAATTAAACTGCCCAAGGTAGTTTCTATTCTCATTGCTATTTTGGAGATCATAAAACCTATTCACTGAGAATTCAGTATCTTGTCAGAGATGTCCAAGCATCAGAAAAAGATGCAGTGTTATCAGATCGTCTCTACTTTGTCACCTCAGGGATTAATGAACATAGGCACTGACAGGGCACAGACAATTCAAACTAGAAACCTGCCTCGCAGCCTGAAGGAAATGTTGACTTGGCAATGGTTGCTTTAAAACTTCATTGGAGGAAAAAAAAAATACCTTTTATACTTTTGGAGGGTTTTTTTTTTTTTTTTTGGGGGGGGGGTGGTCTTCTGTTTGGATCGAAGCCATAAAGACAAAGAATGTTAAGGAGGAGATAAAAATAGGCTGTATTAGTCACAGCTGAGCCCTTCTTTAATCCCTAGCACTCGGGGGCAGGCGCAGGCAGATCCCTTTAACTCTAACTTGCCTTTTGTGTAGCCCTGGCTGGCCCGAAAATCTCTGGGCTCTCCTCAGACTCAGAGACCAGCCTGCCTTTGCTTTCTCTCTGCCAGCTAGGGTTAAAGGTGCACACTACTATACCTGGTTTTATTTCTTTTATATTTTGAGATTATAATGAATATATTATTTTATCCCGTCCCTCTTTCCAAACCCTCCTATAAAGCCCTCCATGATCTCTTTCAAATCTATGGCCTCTTGTTTCATTGACTGTTCTTACACACACACACACACACACACACACACACACACATGCACGCATGTGCACACACACTCCTAAATAGCCAGCTGTTTTCCCTCTACTTCTGATTTTGAACGGAATTCGGAAACTTTTGTCACCAGTTTATCCGTGGATCCCCTAAAATGTGGAATTATCAAATAAAAAAATAAATGATGTTCCCCTTTGAGAGGAGTTAGGGTTGCTTTCTTCTCTTCAGACTCCCAAGTGTCTATCTTCTGTGAAACTGATCTAATCTCTGTTCAGCAGTTAGCTGTGTAAAATCCACGTGATGAGTTCCAGAGGACGTACCAAGTTCAACCATTGTCTGAAATTTCTTCCATTGCATTCTAGTCCAAGACGTGAAGGCTCTTTCCTAGTTTGAAGCAGTAGAGCCCTTGTAAGGTACAGGCTCCTGAGGGGCAATATGCCTACAATTGATAAAAGAAAAAAAAGTGCTCAACCTGCATTTGGGTGGAGATCAGTAGAAGGATGGTGCTATTCTGAATAGAATTGGGAAATTCTTGTCACTAATTTATTCGTGGATCCCCAAAATCACTTTCCAGGAGCACCCCCAAAATGATTGACAGTCAGGGATAACGGAGGCTGCTCTGTTTTTTGTTTGTTTGTTTTTAATTTTGTTTTTGTTTTTGTTTTAACCAGGCTCTGTGCACTGACCACCCTGCCTACTTCCAAACATACTTCTCTGTCTCTACACCCAACTCTTCTCTCCTCTTCTCCCTTCTTCTCTTTTCAAGCTAAGAGACTCCCAAGCCTTCTGAAGTTGGTCTGCAGAGCCATATGAAAAAAATCTATTTGCATCTTGTTTCCCACCCTTTCTTTGGGTTAGGCTCCTAGGAGACAGTATAGGAACGCTTTGCACAGATCTGGCCTGGATACTGGGTTTCTCCCAAGGAGACAGATTACCACATACATTTTACATTAGGCTTTATCCGATGCTTGCCGTCACAGATCAGTCTTATATGACAGAACACCTTAGTGACAGGCAGTGCACCATGTCAAGGCCCTGGTGAAAATTCTCACTTCCTAGTTTACCAGGGGAAATCATTCCAGGTGGTGCCTGTCATCCTGACAGCAGGAGAGAGGCCTCAGCTGTGTGCCTGCACTCTGAGGGAGGGATCCAAGTCAGCTCTCTCTGGTCAGAGGCTGGTTCCAAACATGATCCAACATCTCTTGGCCTGGGGACGAAACATAAACCAATGGCGAAGTGAGGCTCAAGACAGGGAACCAAGACTCCTTGAGAACACAGTAGAGAGGGACATCAGCCAAGTCCTGGCCTTGCCAGGTAATCTATTCATACTCCCCATGACATTAAGGACTTCATGCAATAAAAAGGGCTGTAACTTAAAGCTCTTTCTCTTTGAACGGATTCTGAGGAACATCTGGATCCTGATACTCCTATGAGCTCAGTGAGCATTTATACTGCCAGTCAACTATTATTGGGCCCCTAGTCAATCCCCATCAACGGAATCTGGGCCAAGGTCACGTACCTCAGGCGCAGTGGTAAGCTTCCGGATCACACATACTAAAAATCATACATATAAACCGCAGCTTTGCTCTGTGTGGTCCCATCAGTGACTCGAGGCTGACCTGAGGGTGTGAACCATCCCTCCAGCTGAATGAGGGTGTCGCTTTGTTCCTCAGTGCTTCGGAGGTATACGTCTCCATGACCTGTGCACAAAAGGAATGACAGCGGGATATATAAGTCACCAGCATTTGCTGTACGAACAGAGCTCCAATATTGAGAGTGGTACTGTGTAGTGGTTTCCTCCAAGACAAAAAGGACACAGGATATTAAGGAAGAGTAGCAGTCATTGTGGAGCCCTCTTTTAATCCTGGCATTCATCAAGCAGAGACAGGCATATCCTTTTATTTATTTTTTTTAAGATTTATTTATTTATTATATGTAAGTACACGGTTGCTACCTTCANACACTCCAGAAGGGGGCATCAGATCTCATTACAGATGGTTGTGAGCCACCATGTGGTTGCTGGGAATTGAACTCAGGACCTTTGGAAGAGCCGTCAGTGCTCTTAACCTCTAAGCCATCTCTCTAGCCCCAGGCATATCCTTTTAACTTCAAGGTCAGCGTGCTCTACATAGATAGTACCAGGCCAGCCAGGGCTACCTAGAGAGACACCGCCTCAAAATAAATAAATAAATAAACAAAAAATAAATAACAACAACAACAACAACGAAAAAAAAGGCTCACAGACAAGGGCACTTAAACACTCCATCCTGCAAGAAAGCCCCTAAGACAAAAGGGAACAATTACTAGAATTCCTTAAACACTAACTGGACTAACTAACTAACTAACTAACTAGACTCTTACCTCCCCACGATTATGTAAGCAAGCTGGGCAGTGGTGGCACATGCCTTTAATACCAGCACGCAGGAGGCAGTGACAGGAAGATCTGACTTTAGGGCCACTCTGGTTACAGAGCCAGTGCAAGGACAGCCAAGGCTATCCAGAGAAGCACTACACAGTATCTCAAACACCAAAACAAAACAGAAAAGTATGGAAGCAGTAAAGACTGCCAGAAATCACTCTCAGACAGAGCTCCTAAGAAACCCAGTCCCCAGGATCCCAGAAAAGCAAAGCTCAACTGAGTTGCCCGAAGAGGCTCAGACCAACCAAGCCACTGGGCAAGAACGCCCTCCAACCTATTGAGCCACCCGCAAGCTTGGTCAGTATGCTCTAAGTCCCCAGCTTTTGAGACTCGGTGCACTGCAATGATGGAGCTGTCTTTTCTGCTCCCATGGTAACCCCTCACTTCTATCCCTACAGGGAAGCCCAAAAATTCCTAATTGGTCCACCAAGTTCTACTGATGCTTTATGGATTCCTTACTTTGCCCTCGTTTTTTGTTTCTTTCTTTGTTTTGTTTTGACCTTTTGGGGTTTGGGGGGTGGGGAAAGAGTCTACATCTGGGGTGAGTAGTTATTTGCTCACACCTCCCCAGAAATAATGTCACACAACAACTGGGAACCTAGATCAGACAGGGGAACAGGAAAAGGTAGGAAATCATGAGGAAGAAGGTATAAGCAAAGGCTACCTACCAAATATGCACTGCCCCTGGTCCCCATCTATAAATGAAACAAATGGGGCCTCAAAGTTTTCAGGGATCATCCACCAGGCATTCTCTCTGGCCACATTCATTGCCATCTCAGAAATTGTCCTGACTTCAAAACAAGGTAAGTACAGGTAACTGACTGCAGAATGGTGTGAAGGAGGGTCCAGGACCCGGTTTATATACTCGCACTCAGAACCCAGCCCTTGATACACCTTACAGCAAGGGACCCATGCCCAGAGATTCCCCAGTTAATCCAACCAATCTGATGTTGGCTTAGTCTTCCATGACAATTAGATAATCTTTAGTGCCCAGAAATCCATATTTGCTTCTAAATAATCACATAAGATTCTTGAGGAACTCTACTGAGCGTGGTCTCAAAAAGTAGACCAGGGATGAGTAAATGCACAGGAGCTGGAACATCTGGTTGGGTCCTACATCTGTCTGCCTGCTTGTTTGTTTTGGGATTGTTTTTTGTTTTGTTTTGTTTTGTTTTGTTTTAGATTGGGGTTTCTCTACACATTTCTGGCTGTCCTAGAACTTCCTATGTAAATCAGGCAGGCCTCCAGCTCAGAAATCCACCCTCCTCAACCTCCCCCCAGTGCTGGGATTAAAGGCCTGTGCCACCAAGCCAGCACCCTCCCTGCTTTTCTTCTGAGATCAGTGTTTGTGCATCGGTCTGCTCTGCAGCCCTAGCTCCAACAGGCTGGTGGCACTTATTACTTACTTGATAGTTTCATATTTTAGGGCTTAAGTGGCAGAGGAAAAACAGACTGAACTGAGTTTTTTAGGAATATACATGTATGTACATGTATATAATTAAGGATGGTTAATGGCAAAAAGCCATGAATTTGAAAGGGATCAAGGAAGGGTATATGAGAGGTTTTGGAGAGGAGGGAAAGGGTTAAATGGTGTAATTATATCACAATCTCAAAAGTAGAAGAAATAAAGCCAGGCTTAGTGGTGTATGCCTTTAATCCTAGCCCTGGGAAGGAAGAGGCAGGCAGGTCTCTGAGTCTGAGGCCAGCCTGGAGAGTTCCAAAGTACAGAAAGTGTCTTTTCTCCTTTTATGAAATTTCACAGCAACCATTAGCAAATCAACATTCTTGTCCAGGCTGCGATGCAGGTCTCAGAATCCCAGTCTGAGTGTTCTATGTGCAGTCAATGCCTAGTCCATGGATGTTTGAAGCAGCAATGTAAAGATGGCCTGCTTATACTGTACTGTCCCCTGATGCTTGGTCATCTCTGGCAGGGTTCTTTCTTTCTTTCTTTCTTTCTTTCTTTCTTTCTTTCTTTCTTTCTTTCTTTTTTTCTTTCCTCCTTTCGTTCTTTTCTTTTTAATTGTATACGTTTTTTTAATTATTTTTATTTTACACGTAGTGGTGTTTCTCGTGCAGCATGACTGTGTGGAGGTGCTGGATCCCCTTTTTTAAATTATTTTTATTTTGCACGTAGTGGTGTTTCCCGTGCAGCATGACTGTGTGGAGGTGTTGGATCCCCCTTTTT